>NW_015169188.1:465597-468512 GCF_001447785.1 Gekko japonicus | reverse complement strand
CCCCGTGAACGGGCTCAGGGCAGCTAACAGAATAAATAAGAACATTTCTCATTTCATAACTTCCCTATTTACCCTTTTTCTCTATGATTGCTTGATATCTGCATGCTATCCAAATCAGTTCCACCCAGTTCGGGTGGTGCCTATTGACAAGGTGGCAGAATCTGTGTGCCAGAGTATGCAGTTGATGTGTCTTTACTATTACTGGGTAAGGAAGTTTAAAAAGGCTGGGTTCCAGTCTGAATGCATTAACTGTGTCCCATCTCTTCTGCATACTGACTGCAGCATCCACAAGTGCAGCGGCAGGGGCATGGCCTTTTGGTTTTTTCCTACATTCTTTAGACATACCAGTCACGTTTTTGGCATACTAGCCCAAGAGCCCTCTTCTTCTTTGTATGGCAAAAAAGGTGGACCAAATTTCCTAAAGGATGTTTTCTTTTTGCTAGCTCTCTTGCATGCTTGTTCTCTGGAAGCTTTTCCATGCTTAGAATTCTCCAGATTTGGTTAAACCATGCCTCCTTCAACTCTTGCCCTTTTATAATAGCCTGCAGTTCTTATTTACAGTTGTGCTGTTAAAATATGTATTGTTTATGTAGAGCATTCATAAACACATCAAGAATTCTGTGGGATTCTGCCCTGACCTGGATAGCCCAGGCAAGCTTGATCTCATCAGATGTTGGAAGCTAAGTAGGGCCAGCCCTGGCAAGTACTTGGAAGGGTGACCCCCAAAGAATACCATGGCTGGGATGCAGAGGCAGATACTATCAAGCCACCTCTCTGAAATGTTGTAGCACCACTAGGGGTCACCAAGAAGTCACCATGACTTCCAGACTCAGAAGCGCACATGCACGTGCACACACACACAAAATACTCACCAAAAAAGAAAACAAAAGGGGGGGATTCTTTTTTTTTTAAATTAAACTCTCCTAAAAAGGAGAGAATTTTATTGCTTTACATTTAAAGAAAAGGGGGAGGATATATAAAGGGATTAAGAAAAGGTTGAGTGATGAGTATATTAGTATGTTAGTCTTTTAACCGTAAATACAGTCCATATCTTCACCGTGAGCCATCGATCTTCTTGCTTCTTCACCTGTCAAAGATAAAAATTAATTAATTTAGTAAAGTCCTTTTAGGTTAGTACTTATATGTCCTTGCAGCACAGTCAAAAGTTCTTCAGATGTTGGGGCGTTTGCCTTTCTTGTCTCTTAGGTTATAGGAAGCATCTCCCACCGCTCCTTTCTCCTCCAGTTCCTCGTCTCCTCCCTCCGGACTGCTGTCCTCGTCGCTGCTAATAATTTTCCACTTGGCGAGTTCTGCTTCTTCCTCTAAGCTGGCGTGTCTCTTTAGAAACTCTTGTGCTTTGAAAATGGAGTCAATCTTCTCCCTTTTGTCTTTAAATTTAAAGACCGGCCCTTCTGGAACCAACCACCTGTAATTAATTTGACGGTGTTGCAAGAATATGGTCAGTCCCTTATATGCCTTCCGCTTTTGTCGTATTTCAAATGGCACATCTTTTAAAATCCTTATAGATTGCTCTCCAATTTTTAAGGGTGTTGCTGAGGTCGCTTTAAGGATCTGATCTCTTACACGTTGTTTGGTAAACTTGACAACCACTTCAGCTGGCAGATTATTTTTCTTTGTTAAGTTAGAATAGGATCTATACACCAGATCCATATCTTCGCTTAATTTTTCCGCTTCACTGCCCATCAGTTGTACCAATGCTTCCATTAATATGCTTCTGAGATCTTCTTTTTCCACTTCTTGAATCAAAAGGGGGGGGAATTCTGTGGGATTCCGATGTTTTGTGACAGTTTACATTTCTCTGATGATACGCTGTTTCAGCAGTTTAGTTGTCACACAATGCTGTCATCCATGCAGAATTGTTCCCTATAGCCTCTCTTACAGCTTTCCCCCCCTCATGGCATAAACGTGATGAATTTTGTAAAGAGTATGATCTACACATTACATCCTTTTTATGTAGGTGAGTCAAAAATCCAGTTTTGACAGATACAAACACCAAATGCAAATGTGGTAACTGAGGGAGGTATAAAGAACAGTGAGCTTGTTCACATAAAAGCTGTAGCTATAGGCTTAGATCCTGTACAACACAAGGTGTGGTAAATAAAGGTTACTTTCCTGCTTATTCCTTCCTGCTGTAGTCATCTATGCCCCCCCAAATTGTGCCCGCCCAGGTCAGTGGGTCCCCAGGAACATCAGGGAGGTCAAAATGGAGTACTACAGTGAGAGAGAAGGGATCCGAAAAACTTGCTCTTTTCTCCTTCCACAAGCAGAAAAGCAGCTTAGGATCCAAGTTATAGCACTGTGGATGACCTTGGAAAATACATTGTTTTTCCATATATTTAATATTTTGTTTATTTAATCTTGTGATAGCCAGTATGGGGCAGAGGTTGTGAGCTGGCCTTGAGTTGGCCAAGTGAGCATGCCTCACTCAGAGGTTAAGACACTGAACTGCAGACTGGAAGGTCAGTAGTTCGGCAGTTTGAGACCCGGGTGCTGCGTGATGGACTGAGCTCCCATCTCTGGCCCCAGCTCCTGCCAACCTAGCAGTTCAAAAGCAAGAAATTGCAAGTAGATAAATAGGTACCACTTCGATGGGAAGGTAACAGTGTTCCATGCACCTCAGCATTTAGTCATGCCGGCCACATGACCATGGAGAAGTCTTTGGACAGTGCTGGCTCTTTGGCTTGGAAACAGAGATGAGCACCGCCCCCTAGAGTCAGATTTGACTGACTTTCAAGCACATTTAATTAACTAAAACACAATTAATTGACTAAGATTTCATTAATCAGGCAACAGCCCTATAAATGGCAAACATTCAGAATTTCATCTCATTTGAATTGGTCTTAGTAAATTTCCCCTTCAGAGAAAATACACACACACACACACACACACACACA
>NW_015169188.1:441912-464605 GCF_001447785.1 Gekko japonicus | reverse complement strand
GCAAGATTTTGGGTGGGGAGCAGGGGTCATTTGGGGGAGGACGCGGGGGGACGCCATCCCCCCGGGTGAGGTGCGGGAGGGCGGGGCCTGGAGCTCCCTGCTGGTGCCCGCTGGAGGTCGCCGCCGGCTGTGGGGAGGACACACTTCCAGTGATGTCAGGGGGTGTGGCATATGCTAATGAGTTATGCTAATGAGTCCCCCTAGCTCTTTTTCTACGAAATGACCCCTGGTGGGGAGGGACCTCAGCAGGGTATAATGCCATAGAATCTACTGCCCAAAGCAGCCATTGTCTCCAAGAGAACTGATCTGGGTCATCTGGACATCAGTTTTAATAGCTGAAGCCCTGACTGCTACGTCACATTGGCTGTCATACAGGGGCCATCTCAGCAGCATATAAGGACACAGAGTCCACCATTTTCTCCAGAGGAACTGATCTCTGCCATCTGGAAAGCAGTTGTCATTCTGAGTGACCTGGAGATTTGCAACCATGGTTTCCCCCAACAGACACTAAGGGGAAATTTATTTTTCCTCAGAACATCAACAGCAAACTGTTTAGAATGTTAGAGGGAAAGGCCAGTGAGGCCGCATATGCAAACAACCTCTGTGTTCCGAGGCAAAGGTGAATCAGGCCACATATGCAAATTACCTCTGTGTTCTGACTAGCTGTGGGGGGGAGAGGAACAGCCAACTGTTTAGAATGTTGGAGGCAGGACTCAGGCAAAGCAGCCAGTGGATAGGGAGACCCTCTGAATGACAGATCAGAGAGCAAACTGATTTTGGAGTGTGTTGGAATGTTCAGGGGAGTCCATGACCAAAATAGAATTATATATACCGGAGGGGGGGATATATATATATATAATCTGCCCATTCTGTGCATAGGGCCTGCAAGAGAAGGAGAAGCATATATTCCCAGTCCATGTCTAGAAAATGCCACGTGGTACTTAGCAGATTTGTATTAGCCAAATAAAATTTGTTGTTACAGCTGAAGTTCAAAACACCTGTTGGACTGTCACAGCAATAATGTACTGACTACAACAGATTTTCAAGTTGAAATTTATTTTACAAGCATTTTTTTCATGAGTGAGCAAATGAACCAGATGTTTTATACCAAAAACTTGAGAAACAAAGAAAGTCACACACTTTAGGGTACATTCACAGGGCCTATCTTCCCCATATGAGTTCTGTAAACATGCAGCAAGATGGTGACCAGGTGGTTGACAAATGTGGATGATCATGCCAGATTACTTGTGGGAATATGCATATTATACTTGATTTGCAAGGACAAGTTTCAACCCAAGGCATGGGGTTCAAACTTCTGTCATTGATATCCAGAAGCAACTAATTAGCTCATTCTAAATGATCCAGTAGGACAAACAGTCAAACATACATCCTGGAAAAAAATACACACCCATTTTCAGAAGGCTATCATACTATACAATAAGATTTGGACCTAGGAAATTTAAATGCTTCGAGTCTGTTCCTTGTTGTGATCTTGAACAGCCTCTAGGTCTGAGCCAAAACTACATTCTAGTTTCCAAGAACATTTTTAGCAGTGTGAAAATGCACCCTTCACTTTGGTGATTTTGTTTCATGATCACTTCAGAACTGCATGCCTGTTTTGGATATCTTGCTCTCTGAATTGAGTTTGCTTGCTCTCAGTGACAACCTTATGCAGGGGTCATTTTGTAGAAAAAGAGGTGCAGGAGCTCATTAGCATAACCCATTAGCATAACTTATTTGCATATGCCACGCCCCCTGACATCACCGGAAGTGTGTCAGAAGGCAACACCCACTGCTCAGACTCCACTGGACTGTTTTGGATTGCTAGCTGTTGGTGGGGAATGTACAGATCTGTCCTTGCAGAGGAGGGAGAGCTTGTACCTGAATAAAACTTGGCCTTAAAGGTGCTACTGGACTGTTTTGGACTGGGGGGGGGGGGGGTACTCTGCAACTTACCTGGCTGCTTCTTGCTCTGACTGAGGGCTGCTGGGAGCAGGGGGTGGGGCTTGTTGCATGTGCCCACCCCCTGGGCTCTTTACTGCCGGAGCTCCGCTCCTGTGCGCTCCTGCAGGAAATGACCCCTGTCCTTATGTAATATTCATCTGACTAGTTCTGTAGCACTGTGGCATCGCCCATCTCACTGTCATCCTCAGTTAACTGGAATCATCTATTTTACTAACCCTCACTTCAAATAGTTTTGATTCAAATAGTTTTGATTCAAATAGTTTTGCTTTATTTGATCAGCAGATAAGAATCTCCTGGTGGTTCCCAGCCTCAAAGATATCCAGCTGGCCTTGACAAGGGTCAGGGCCTTCTCAGCCTTGGCCCCAGCCTGGTGGAACTCTCTGCCAAATGACATCCATGCCCTGTCTGATCTATTAAAGTTCCACAGGGCATTTAAGGCAGAGATGTTCTGCCAGGCCTTTGGCTAAGGCCAGTGACGGTTCCCTTACATCTGCCTGGCACCCCCCCCCCAATAAAAATCTGAATGCTAGATATACCATCTTGTTCTTTAAATATTTATGCTGAATGTTTTAATGTTGAATTCTTGTAGTTTTAATTGGTTTTAAAATTGTACTGAACTATGTTGTTGTAAACCGCCCTGAGCCCTGTGTAAGTGGGGAAGGGCAGTCAAGAAATCTAATGTTGTTGTTGTTATTTCAGTGTTGTAGTCACATAGCCAAACCTGACTATTCAGTGGTGTGATGACATCCCAAATGCCTGTGACTAATCCAAGAGAAACAAACAATTATTATTGGGGGGGGGGATAGCATGGAAGTTGCAGTAAGTAGGGGAAGATGGCTAGGGAATAAGATTTTAGAAGATATATATTCACAATTAAGAGTTTATAGTGGAAATATTTTGATCCCCAGAAGCACTGCATCAGTCTAAATCTTGGAGAGGGAACACAGTCCTAATAACCTTAGTGCATAGGATTCAAGTGTCACATTGTTAGCCACCTTATTGTAAACCACCTTGAACCAAGAGGAGAGACGGGATATAAATATTTTTATAAATAAATAAAATGAGTGTTATTGGCACCTGGGGTTTGGCCACTTCGTGACACAGAGTGTTGGACTAGATGTGTCACTGGCCTGATCCAACATGACTTCTCTTATGTTTTTATGAATACCTGTAAGTGGCATCTGATTATGTTTAATAATACTGACACTTGACACTGTTGAATTACACCCTAGAAAATTTACCTGTACTTGGCAATTTAGCTCTCATAGCTGAATCTTAAGGGCTGTATGTAAGAATGGCAACTTTGCCAAGCTTACTATTTCTAGTCTTGCATGCAGGCAAAGAAATTAAAAGACAAAAACATTGATGAGATTTTTAATAAATGTCCAGATCACCTGGACATTTATCCTGACCAAGTAGAACATGCCACTAGAATATTTTACTAGTATTTAAATTGTGTTAATTTTTGGATATTGTATTTTTATTAAATCTGATATAACCAACCCTGAGCCTGCCATGTGGGGAGGGTGGGATATAAGTTGAATAAAATAAATAAATAAATAAATAGTTAGACTGAGAGCCCTGTGAATTTCACAGTCATACAGAGGTTACAACCAGGGTTTCCTACATCAAAGTCCAACACTCCAGCCATTCTGCCTCTGGCCAGGGGCCTGCATACTTGAGGGACTGCATTTCCCCATATGTTCTCCAAAGGGCACTGTGTTCTAGATCACAAAATCTCCTCACTCTCCCCGGCCTTAAAGATGTCAGACTGGCCATGACCAGTGCCAGAGCTTTCTTGGCAACAGCACCACTTTGGGGGATTGAGCTCCAGCAGGACATCAGAGCCCTGCGGGATCTACCACAATTCCACAGGCCCTGCAAGATGGAGCTCTTCCACCAAACATTTGAGCAAACTGGTTAACATCAACCAAATAAGCTAGGCCCTTTAATCCACCCTGGCCGCCTGTTCTAATATCCTTACTTATACAGAGGAATCATGTACACAGGAGCCAAATACCAGCCATACAACTAGTGCTGACTCTACGGTGGCTGATTAGAACAGTTCCAGCCATCCTATCATATATAGCACCTTATATTTTTGATACAACTGTGTTTTTATGATTATTATTTTATTGTTTTAATGTTTTTTATTGCCATTGGCCTTGCAAGCCACCCTGCGCCTGCCTTGGCGGGGAGGGTAGGAAATAAATATTTCTTGTTTGTGATAGTTGACAACCAGAGGTCAAATATGGATCCAATTCTGCTTTAGATTAAGCTGAAATTCCTTCAGATTTGGCTTAGTCCTTGTTAGGCTTTAAAAATGGTTTGGGTAACTGGTTCAGCCAGTTAATCAGTCTGTTTTGAACTACTTCCAATGCCTTTTATTTACTTATCTATTGTATATACCTTTCTCACTGAGACTCAAAGCAAATTACACAGTGTAAGATGATGCAGTCTGTACAATAGGATCTAATAAGCATTAGGACTAATAAATACTAGGACTAGGATTACAGGCATATAAACAAGCACAGAATATTATGCATGATAGAGTGCAGATATGAGGTAGAAAAATGGTATTGAAGAAGAAGAGAAGAAGAAGAAGAAGAGCTTGGATTTATACCCCACTCTTCACTACCCCAAGGAGTCTCAGAGCAGCTTACAAACTCCTTTCCCTTCCCCTCCCCACAACAGACACCCTGTGAGGTAGGTGAGGCTGAGAGAGCTCTGACAGAAACTGCTCTTTTTCAAGAACAGTTCTTATCAGAACTACGGCTTGCCCAAGGCCATCCAGCCAGGTGCAAGCGGAGGAGTGGGGAATCAAACCCAGTTCTCCCAGATTAGAGTCGGCACACTTAACCACTGCACACTTAACCACTGCACACACCAAACCACTGCACACTTAACCACTGCACCGAACCAAAGGAGAAGAGATTGGATTTATACCCCGCCCTTCACTCAGAGTTTCAGAGCAGCTTACGAACTTCTTTTCTTTCCCCTCCCCACAACAGACACTCTGTGAGGTAGGTGGAGCTGAGAGAGCTCTGACAGAAACTGCTCTTTTCAAGAACACCTCTGACAGAACTATGGCTTGCCCAAGGTCATCCAGCAGCTCCGAGTGGAGGAGTGGGAAAACAAACCTGGTTCTCCCAAATTTGAGTATGCGCACTTAACATACACCAAACTGGCTCTCTGAAGCTAAGCAGGGTTGACTATGGTTAGTACTTGGATGGGAGACTTCCTTGGAATACCAAGTCAGGAGGACAGAGGCAAGCTTTATTCAGCCACCTCTCTGAATATCCTCCCGGCCCTCAGTAGGGGTCAGTCACCAGAGGTCAGTGTGACTTCGAGGTGCAGACACACGCGCACATACACACACACACAAATACCCCCCCAAAAAAAGAAAAATGGTATTGCATCAGTAGAAAATAATGCAGTGACAACAGGATAATACATGCAACAAGCAGATAATACATCCTATATCCGGTGGTCCACAGTTCCTTTCACTTCATCTTCCTGGAAGATGGTCCCCTAGCCAATCTAACCACCTGGATCCATGCCACAATAAACAGGACTAGACTATTGTAATGTGCTCTGTACTAGTGGTCCACAGTCGTTTTCCATTTATAAAGTGCCATCCTGAACCATTCTATAACAGTGTAGACCCATTACCTTTATAGAAATGACCTTCTGATCAACTCATTTTTACACAGTTTTCTAAATGACAGAAGCATGGGAGCCCTCCTGAGCTCCTCAGGCAAGCCATTCCACAAGGTGTGGGCCACAACAGTGAATGCACATGTACTGGTGGTTGTTAATCTTGCTCGTTTTCACGGTGGCACCCGAAGAAGGCCCTGAATAGCAAAGCTGCCATAATGGAGCTTAGGAAAAGAGGCAGTCATACCGATGTGAGGGTCCAAGACCATGCAGTACCTTCAATGTGATATCCAGTACCCTGAATTGAGCCTGGTAACTGATGGGCAGCTAAAGGAGTGACTTCAGAGTGGGTGTAATATGCATTCTGTACCAAATGGCATCTCCAAGTTGATTTCAAAATCAGACCCATATAGAGCACATCACAATAGTCTAGGCTTGTTATTGTGGCATGGATTCAGGTAGTTATATTGGCTAGGGGACCATCTTCCATGATGAAATTAGAAGAAAGCTTTTCATATAAACCTTATGTAAAACTCTCTACCTTTAAGTTCATATAAAATAAATACAGAGATACTTAGTTAACTTAAGAAACAAGATATAAAATATTTTATTTCCATGTAGTAACATTACACCTTCCTGAATTTTGTCAGTTGTATTTTACCCACTCAGGCTAGTGGCTTCAGATGATCAAAGCTAGGGATGCTACCCTCCAGGTGGGACCTGAGGATCCCCCAGAATTACAGCTCATCTCCAGACTACAGAGATCAGTTCCCCTGGATGCTTTGGAGGGTAGAATCTATGGCATTGTACCTCATTGAAGTCCCTATCCTCCCCAGGCGCTATCCCCAAATCATCAGGATTTCCTAACTTTCTGGCAACCATACCCCCACCCCATCCCCCACCAGTGACCAGGGAGGACCTAGCAACCCTAACAAAGCAGAGAAACCAGGAACTACTAGTAAGATCACATTTCCTCTTTTCAGGCTTTTGTACAATATCTGAAGAATAATTTATATGACTTCCATGGAGGAAAACATGTGCTTTTCTCCCATCTAGAAGCCATGTAGCTCACCATGGGAGAAGTGAACAAGTCTCCAGTCTCAAGCATTATGAGTCATACTTTGAAAATATCTAAGGTACAGGAGAGTCTTGGTCTGAACTAGCCAGTAGGGATGGACATAAACCACAAACCCCACAAATCCAGTTGGCTCACATATGAACGGAACTGGGTTCATTAGGTTCATGCCTGAAATAGCTGAGCTGCAGGGGCAGCCTGCTCCCATGGCTCAGTTGTTTTGGGCTCAAAACAGCTGAGCTGCAGGAGCAGGCTGCCCCTGCAGCTCAGTTGTTTCCAATCTAAACAACAGATCAGAAACAGCTGAGCTGTGGGGGCAGCCTGCTCCCGTGGCTCAGCTGTTTAAAGGGGCTTTCTTTGGCAGTTGGGAGCAGAAAGCAGTGGTATAAATGGCTCCCAGTCGCTTAAACCAAACAGCTGATTTTTTGTGAAGACCAGAAAGCACTGGTTTAAATTTCTCCTCTTAACGAATTGCATCAAAATTCATGAAAGTTCATGGCAGGTCTTCAGTTCACGAACATTGCTTCACGAACAAGCCAAATTCATGACAAACTTTAGTTCATAAGCTGGTTCTTGCCCATCCCTACTAGCCAGTCACTTTTGATGACAAAAAAGTTACATTCAGTTCATCAACTTCAATATAACCTTTTAGAAAGCCTAGATCAACCCGTTTTAGGTTAAACATTTATTTATATCCATGTTCATGGAGAAAACAGAATAAATTACTCAAACCAGAACCTTCATATTCTCACTCCAGTGACATTCTGAGTAATAAAGTGTTTCTTGCTTCTCTTTAGCTTTGGAATGGACACAGATCTTTTCTCCCTAACCTTCAACTAATCTCTTAATTATCAGTTATCAGTTTTTATTTTCAAGCAGTCTGATTCAGATTCAAAGCAACTGACAGATTTTAGGTTCAATTGATGGCTTAAAAACATATTTTACTTGAACATGTTAACATTTACCCTATGTCAGTATTAAAAAAATCTAAGAAGAATTTACAGCAATATAGAAATTTTCCTACTGATGGATATTCTAGTCCCTGTGTGTCTATTGAAATGTAGTGTTATAAAATGCCAAAGTCTTGTTTTTAGCCCATAAAGAGGTTCCTTTTTTTCCTGATAAAAACTTTAGAAACCTTTTAATTTCAGGGTTTGGGTTTCCAAATATTTTTTGGCTATTTTGACAGTGGAGGAAGTAGATATATGTGGTCCATTTTCCTCTGGTTTAGGATAAAATATATTTTACCTTGGAATGGATGGACATCATGTTGTATTTATACTTGCACAACTAAATATTGTTCCTTGCTAAACTCCTGCAAGAAAGCTGGAGTTCCAAGTTATTAGATTGCATCTTGACAAATGCTGTGTACTAAGTAGCCCAAATGTTTATTCATTTTCTTCCACATAAATCACTCTAGTATTTTCAGGTTTAATGTGAAGCACTGGTTTTGAATTACTTTGTTCTATTTATTTTTTCTCTAGATTTATTTATAACCCTGTTCCCTCCTCTTCGGGCAAATATATCACCCACATCAAGTAATGCTCATTAAGTTATATGCATTAAGATTGCTTGACAGACCTCTTTGCTGCTCACAAAACTATTTTATTATCTCAAAAACTGTTATTTTAAAAACATCAGATTCAGCAGGTTTTTTTGCCAGTGTGTGTATGTATATATACGCACAAGAAGTGATGGTACTTGTTAATACTGGCATTAATAATAAAGTTCTTTTTATACTTTTTTATTTTTTAACAATATAAACCGTAACATTTTCAAACATCTATATATCTAATTTCCAACAGAGGGTGCCGTGTGCGGATGCTTATTTCTACTTAGAGGAAGCTCACTCTGCCCCAAAACCTTTTCCTACATAGTCAGTATACTTCCTGTGTCTGCAGAAAAATCCAAGAAGTTAAAAAATCCCTCCAGGGACAGCTGAATGTGATGTAACAGTTAGAGCTTCAGAGTAGGGTCTGCGAGACCCAGGTTCAGATCCCCATCTTGCAGTGGAAGCTGACTGTGTGATTTTGGACCAGTCACATACTTTCAGCCTAGCCAACCTCACAGGGTTGTTGTGCAGATAAAAAGGAGGAGAGAATAATGTAAGCTGCTTTGGTCCCCACTGTGGAGAAAGACTGTAACTTTCCTAGGTAGAGGCTGTGGGGGAGGAGTGTGGAGATGGAAAGTTGAAGACAGAGAGGCAGATAAAGGTAGGTTGGCTGTTGGGTGGGAAGGAAATTGTGTTGCCAACTCCAGGTTGGCAAATTCCTGGACATTTGAGGGGTGGAGCCTGGGGAGGGTGGGATTTGAGGAGGGGAGAAACTACAGACCAGTACAATGCCATAGACTCCAACCTCCAAACCATACATAGAGGAGAGAGAGAAAGAAGGGGGGGCAGAAGGGAGAAAAGAGTGTGAGTGAGGTAGGGGGAGACAGGAGGAAGCAAAGGCGTGAGGAATAGGATAACCATCCCGCAAGTTTCTTGCGGGTCTCCACTTGTATATAATAATGGTGTAAGGTAAGAACAATAGAATATAGAGACAATACAACAGTAATACTAAGACATTATTGTGTAACATGAATGGAAACAAACTTAATTTGTTATGTAGCCAGAAAGAAATATAGATTTACTAGAAAGATGAGTTATAAAGTAAGGATATCAGTTGGATAAGAAGAATTAATGCATTTTTCATTTTTATCCATGAAATCTGAAACAGGAAACCAGTGCTCCAAAAAGTGTGACTGATAGAGATCAGAATCAGTTTTTGAAATTTGATCGGATATTTTTTCCATGATATGATGATCCCATACTCTTTTGTACCATGAGGAGAGGATGGGAGGTTTTGTATCTTTCCATGATGTAGCAGTTGTGGTTTTAGCTACTGCTAAAAGAATGGCTATCAAATCTCTTCTCAGTGTTGGTATGTTATTATTTTGCCAGTAATTTAGTAAAATTAGTTCTGCATACACAGGAAGTAAGTAAGTAACCTGTAATTTGCTTAATTTGAATCAAAATATTATGCCAAAATTTCTTTATATAGATACAGTTCCATCAGCAGTGTATAAATGTACCAATTTCTCCACAGCGTTTCCAACATAATGGTTTAATTGTTGGATCTATGAAGTGTAATTTTAAAGGTGTTATATACCAGCAAGTAAGGGTTGATAGATTGTGTCCTAATATTTATTGAATTTGTAGTAAATATATAAGAACACCAAATTTTGAACCATTGTGATTAGAGGAGATATTATTACAATCTGCTTGCCAACCTTTCAGATAAAAGGGTGGTTTCGTACCATGTGTACAAATTAAAATTTCATATAGTCTCGAACTTAAAACTTTGTAACATATTTCAAAATATTTTCAAAATCTGTTGTTGCACATGTAAAGGCTTTTCTTATCTCAGCTTGTTCTGTTAGATGCTTAGCTTGAAGATACTGGAACCAATGGATCCTTTTTACCAGTTAAAGTTTCTAAAGATGATTTGTGGTATAATGTCACACACATACACAACCTTTATTGGCATAACAAGGAAAGGTACAAAAAAAAACCCTGAGAGAGATTTGAGGGGAAAATAAAAACAGTCTACAAAAATTCTCCAATACAAGCGGCATAGCAGAAACTAAGTACAGTCAGAACTTAAGTAAGAAGAGTAGATATGTAATCTTCCCCTGTCTTAGGGTTGCCAAGTCCTTACTGTGTGCAGAGCGGGGGACTCCAGTGCTGCTCTGGGAGTCCGTGCATGTGCACAAAGCACGCGCACACCACAATTATGTTACCCGGAAGTGACGCAACCACATCGGGCACACTGGGGGCGGGGCCACAATCATCCGAGGGAAAACCATAGAGTTTTCCCTCGGATGACTGTGGCCCCGTGCCCAGCGTGGTCGCGTCACTTCCGGGTGACGCGCACATCGGGGTGGGGCTCCCCCCGGGGCCCGATCCGCCAGCGGCAGGGAACGGGCCTCTGGGGCGGTAGGGCCAGAAACTCCACCACCCACTCAGTGACTGAGGAGCATTTGTCAGCGAACAAAGGTTCTATCCATCTAATGTAAGATTGGGGGTTAGGGAGAAGTGGTTTAATCAGGCGGCATTGATGGGGAGTAAACAACGGGCAATCTAATAGGATGTGTCGTATAGAATCGGGTTCTTTGTCACATCTGCACAATCTCTGTTCGTAAGGAATACCCTTGTACCTGCCAGAAACCACAAATGAGGGGAATATATTGAACCTGGCCGACATAAAGGCTCGGCGTTGGCACGGGATTCTTAAATTTGAAAAATACTGAAGCATGCAGTTTTGGGGAAGGAGAAGACCCAGAGATCGAGGTGAACATGTGTCCTTTGCTCCAGCAATTATTAATTGAGAGTCAATATCTAATATTCTCCTATTAATCATTTGGAATATCTAAGTCAACACCAAGTGACTTGATTTTACCAAGTACTAACCTGAACCATTTGGGCATGAACGGATCTGCAGGTAAGAGGGAAATCAGACTATTGGGTGGAGAGTGAAAGTAGAGATGAAGCCAGTATTTGATATAATATGTCCTTTTTTGTTACATCTCTAAACAGTACAGTCCTAAGCAGAATTACACCCCCTCTAAATCCATTGACTATCCAGCTTAATTTCATTGTTGTTGTTTGTTATGACTGTTTTATTTGTTCTGTTTAAAACAAAATTAAAAAAAAATTTTTTTAAAAAATCCATTGACTTGATTTAGAAGGGTTTACTTCTGCTTTAGGACTACACTTTAGAAGACCGTCAGCCCTATGAGTCTGCTGTCCAACTGTCAGGCATCCTGCATACAGTTTACATGGCTTTGTAATTTGCTAGATTTTAAGAGAACGCTTTTTAAAAAACTATAATTGATGGCTTTAATAAGAAGTGTTAAGTAGGAATGATAAAATAGCAGTTAACAGATACAGCTGCCTGAGATAGTTCTGGACACATCAATTTATTTTTTGACTGTAACTGTAAATGGAGAAAAAGCAGGCCTGCAATTGTGGAGTTAAGTAGTGTCAAATAAATGTTGTTGACTGCCAGCTGGATATGTTCCTAAAATTAAAATACTGCAGGAGACCTGGTACCTGGCAGATGATGTCTCTCAGAAGTGGACAGACATAAAACTGGGCCAAAATTAGCCCACCAACATAACTTAGGATATATCCATATTAGCCAGTTCTTTTCAAAGGGGGAGATGTATTTTCTCTTGGTTCCTTCTTTTCTTAGAACATAAAAAATATAAGAACAATCCTAGCAGATTGGGCAAAACAGTAGTCTTACTCCAGCATCCTGTTTCTCTCAGCGGAACCAAATGCATCCAGACAGCTCACGAGCTGGGCAATAAGACAATTGACTTCCTCTGCTACTATCCTCCCTCTTAGCAGCTGGTATACAGTGGTATACTGCTGCTTTGGGTAGATGTTCCCTTTAGTTAAGGAGTCCAAAAGTAAACCCTGTGGGTCTCCAGGACTGTTGTACGCAAGTAACCAGACCTCCCTTGAATTTTATTAAAATTATATAAAGTTTTATTTAATTTTAGTCAAAAGAAAAGATATACTCTACAGGCATCACAGTACTCTAAAGTCATGCAGCAGAAAACTAGCTTAACTATCCAACACATTTTCAGAACCTGCTTCAGATGGCACAAACCTTAAGTCCATGAATTAGAAGCCACAGCTCATGCATTCTCTATATTGCTGTCTATTGCAATATAAACATATCATAGTCTAGGCCTTCAGTCCATCAGAATCCAAGCTAGCCTTCTTTCTCCAGGTTCTTAGCTCAATTATAGTTTTTTGGTTAAGCAGCATCAGGTGATGATGGTAACCAATCAAAACGCTTTTTTGCTGGAACTCTCTGGAAAATTACCTCATCAATCCTGATTCTCCCCCTCCCACCTGTGGGCCACAGGTTCTCATGAGAAGCTAATTACCACAGTTCCACTTCTGGCTTTAAGATTATAAGGGCCATGTAGGCCAAGAGACCAATTAGTAACACCTGCAGGATGGAACAGGCCCATAACCATTCACATTAACCCTTGAGGGGAGAAGACGGGTGCTTTTCCTCACACCATCGTATCTAATAATCATCCCTTCATTTGGGAGGTTCCCTTTTAAATTATAGATAAATTAAAGCCATCAAAGCTAGCAAGTATAACCCCATCTTGTTCAAGCAAGATACATATTTTAATGATGTGTTGTATGAAGCAATACTTTCTTTCATTCTGAATCTACTTCTGATCAGTTTCATTGACTGAGTTCTTGTATTATGGGAGGGAAAGTATTCTGTGTTCAGTTTATACACATCAGGAAGGATTGTATAAAACTTTATCGTGTCTGCTTTGTATTTTTTCTAAACTTTGTTGTTGTTCAGTTGCACAGTCAAGTCCAAGTCTTTGCAACCCCATGGACCACATCATTTCAGGCCCTCCTGTCTTCCGCCATCCTCCAGAGTTTGCTTAATTTCATGTTCATTGCATCGATAACACTGTCTAACCATCTCATCCTTTGCCATCCCCTTCTTTTACCTTCAATCTTTCCCAGCATTGGGGTCTTCTCCAGTGAGTGCTCCCTTCTCATTGGGTGGCCAAACTATTTCAGCTTCAGTATCTGGCCTTCCAGGGAACAGTCAGGGTTGATTTCTTTTAGGATTGACTGATTTGATTTCTTTGCAGTTCGGGGGACTCTCAAGAGTCTTCTCCAGCACCATAATTCAAAAGCATCTATTCTTCGGTGCTAGGCTTTCCTTATGGTCCAACTCTCACAGCCATACATTACTACTAGGAATACCATTGCTTGGACCATACGGACTTTTGTTGGCAGGGTGATGTCTCTGGTTTTTATTATGCTGTCTAGGTTTGCCATAGCTTTCCTCCCAAGGAGCAGGTGCCTTTTAATTTCATGGCTGCAGTCACCGTCTGCAGTGATCTTGGATCCCAGGAACATGAAGTCTGTCACTGCTTCCATCACAGCAAAGATGCTCCAGTTCCTTGATCATTTTGATTGCTCTTTCCTGTATATTTTCTAGCTCTACATTAGCCTTTTTGATGTGAGGCAACCAGACCTGTACACAGCATTTTAAATGTATCCACACCATTGATTTATGTAAAGGCATTGTGATGCTGGTAGCTTTATTCGCAATCTTTTTTTTAAACAAAGAATTCCTAGCATACCATTTGCCTTTTCCACATTTGCCGTATGCAGAGTCAATTCTTTCATTGAACTGTGTGTCATGACATTCTGCTGCTATACTTTATAAGTGGAACCCCAGTGAGCAACAAGAATGTGTTAATTCTGATAACGAACAAGACTCTGGCATGCTAACTAGTTATGCGACCCCCGAGCGGTCAGCGTCCAACTTATTAGAGGGAAGAGTTCTTGTTGTGCTGTTTATGTAAAGGGTGTTCTTTATAACATTTGATAGTTTCCATAGATACAAAAAAAGTCTCATAAATATATTTCATAGTTTTCAAATAAGAGATAAGTACATATGTGTTTCGTTGAACTCATTTGGGTAACTGGAACCCTGGATAAATGTAGTATAAATGTAGAAGAACAAAATTTGAGTCCAGTGGCACATTTAAGACCAACAAAGTTTTATTCATGGTGTAAGCTTTCATGTGCAAACACACTTTTTCAGATACAGTGCTTTCATGCTTGCACACGAAAGCTTATACCTTGAATAAAACTTTGTTGGTCTTAAAGGTACCACTGGACTCAAACTTTGTTCTGCTACTTCAGACGAACACAGCTACCCCTCCTGTATAAATATAGTGTTACTCAGATCTAGAAGAGTCACAGAATATAAACATGGTGTTAGATAACTAACAGAACCATCCTAAGAACACTTTAAAGGGAGTAATTCTTACTATGTAGCATTCTGAGTAGAGTTGTTTGATTGATCCGGGGACATAGAACGTCTCTGTGTAGTTAAGAAAAAAATCCTGGTATTTGGAACCTGAGGTGCATTTTTCCAACCAATGATTGGAAAATTTTCTATACCCACTGATGTCAGGGAAAGATAACAGTAGCCACACAGTTTAAAAGTACACTCTGAATTCCCCAAAGATTGTCAGAACCTTCCGAGGGAAAAAAAGGTAAATTGGATGGTGCCATGTCAAATGTGAAAAACAGTGATAAAATAAAACTTTTCCAATAAAATAGAATTTAGGCTGTCTTAATGCATTGCTGTACAGGGACAAGAGACTAGCCAGCCAGTTTACTCATTCTGTTCCCCACCACCACCCTTCTTTAGACTTCACTTCTTATCCAGCCAACACCAAAAGTTGTTAAGATTATTGAACATCACAGACTAGAAGTGAATGTTTTAGAATTTTGCAATAGGGGAGGCAAAGCTGGGTTAGACATTCTGTGACCAGGAACATATGTGCTATTTTCTTCATTTTTCTCTCACATTCCTGAATATAGTTTATTGCTTTTAAACTATGTGTCATTCCATATGTACATGCAAAACTTTTTACTTAATGCAGTTTTTTGTGGGTTATAGACACTTTCAGTGGGATATACATAGCATTATAAATTAACCCAGAACAGAGGTGGGCTTTGTACAAAACTCTTTAAAAGTTACTTTTAGGGGTGTGCGTTTGGTATAAACCAAACTGAATAAATACCTGAAAAATACCTTATGGGTATTTTTTGGGTATTTATTCACCTGAATGCAGATTAGACAATCTGATTCAGCTACCAATATAGCTGGCCCAAATAAAAGGCGACATTGTTCAGCTTTTATTCAGGCCAGCTATATCGTTGAGTTACACCGCTGTGGCACCGCTGCTTGGAGAAGACATTCCCTTCACTCATGGAGGCATGCCGCCACGGCAACATGAGTCCACAGCCGAAGGGAAGGCATTTTAAATGACTTCCCTTCATTCCCCAAGTTATGGCGCCATTGCAACATGCCTCTGTGAGTGAAGGGAGAAAGCATTATCTTCCCTTCACTCATGGACGTGTGCCGCCGCCATGGCACAACTCCACAAGTGAAGGGAAGGCATTTTTAAATGACTTCCCTTCACTCCCTGAGTTGCACCACTGTGGCAACACGCCTCCATGCTGTCAGAACCCACAGCCAACAACGAAGTACACGCATTCAGGAACAGTAATACTTTTATTGCAGAGCTATAGATGCAGTAACATAAGCACTGTTAAGAATGGCGGCGTCCCTATGGGCATAATAGGATACATGGTATTCGTATGCACCCCCCCATAGCACTGGCCAATTAGGCACCCTCCCACGCGTGGAGACCGTTAGGTAGCTAAAGCTGAGAACCGACACTCTCCCACGACACCTAGGAGAAACCCAGACAATACAACTCCCTCCTGCACATCTGTATAGATAAGCATTTTGGCGCAAAGCAGAACAAGCACAGAATGGAATGCATTAGCAATTAACCAGACACAGACTGAGCTCCCCAATCCCCATGGCAGCGTAGCTGACACATGCATGAAGGGAGAAGGCATTTAACTTCACTTGTGGAGGTGTACTGCCATGGCAGCACTACTCCGCGAGTGAAGGGAGAAGCATTTTTAAATTTTAAATTTGCCATACCAATATTGGGATTTGGGAATATCAGGAAATATTGATGTTTTTTGGATCCAATGGACTCAAATTTTTTAAAAGCCATTTTTTGTGCACACCCCTAATTACTTTATTGCTATCTGCTTTTTAACAAAAGGATATTTGGAAATCTTAACTGTGCAATCCTATTATAAATTACTTGGGTCTAAGTGCATTGATTTCAATAAACTGGAGTAACTGCACAGGATTGCACTATAATTAACATCCATTAAAAAAAAAATTCCAGAAACATTTCAGAATTCAACAAAAAGTTTACAATTTAAATCTTAATCATCTTGTTTTATTGATGGGGAAGTTCTTCCAAAACAGATACTTGCAAAATTAGGACTCTGAAACATAGGCATTGTGTTAGTTTTTCATTGTCTGAAATTATAGAGGACACAAACTATTTCACTGTGCTAAACTATATATAATCATCTATATAGTTTTCCTGTACCACGTTTGCAGCTAGAATGTACAGAATGTGGAATGTAGCATTTTGCATATCCAAGCAATGGCAGTGAGCCAGAACAATGCAATTTGTAATTAGAAAAGAATATTTCTGTATCATAAAATGTTAAAAAAAACCCATAAATCAGAGCCAACCTGGTGGTCTCCATTAGTACAGGGGGAAGAGATCTAAATGCACTCTTTCTCCTCCCCTCCCCCCATTATGCAGAGAATGGAAACATTCTGGAGGCAGTATGACCCATTCCAAGGGGAGGAGATGCAGGGAGTGACCATGGGCCTCTGCAGTCTGATTATTAAAGCACCACCTGATTGGCATTTTATGAGAGCTCAGTGTAGACCTATTCATTCAGCAAGACTTCTCTTTGAAATGAAAAAAATAATGTCTTTTTGAAGGTTCCACGGCCAAAACAACAAAGGATTTACATGTTTTAAGGCCATTTTCAACCTTTTGGCCCTTAAACAGTAACGTATATTAGAACAAGTTGCAGAAGACATAATTTCGACTTTCTTGATTTGAGCCATGGCAGTCTGAGCTTGACATTGACGTTCACTGTGTGTGTTTTTTCTGTCATGTCATGCACACCAAAAGTCTGTCAAGGCCAGACTACGAGTTATGGTGGGATCTGTGATCAGCTCACCGGATATGGATTGGAACTGCAGCTCTGGGAAAGGGGTAGAGTTGCCAGGTCCCCCCTGGCCACCAGCGGGTGTACAGTTGCCAGATCCAGGTTGGGAAGCTCTTGGAGATTTGGGGATGGACTATGGGGAGGACAGGGATCTCAGTGTGGTCCAATGCTATAGAGCCCGCCTTCCAAAGCTGCCATTTTCTCCAGGGGAACTGATCTCTGTAGTCTGGAGATGAGCTGTAATTCCTGGGGCTCCCCAGGACCCACCTAGAGGCTGGCATCCCTAGAAGAGGAGAGTTAACTCACTTAAAGAAGAGATGTAAAAACATAGTAGCTGTAACTATCCTTCCTAGAAATTCTATAAAATGTAACTTTGGGATATTTTGTTGTTCTTTTTAAATAGATACAGCTTGGTATAAGCCACGTATTAGCATCTGCTGAGGAAAAAGAATACTTACTATGGTCAAAATTAGCTTTGGGAATAATTGTAGTTGCCAGCTGCGTAAACAGCATTTGCCCAGCGGCATTGCTCAGTCATTGGGAATGCTTAGATTCTCATCTGATTAGTGGAAATCTGTAATTAATGTGGCAGTTTGTAAGCTGTTTAAAAAAAAAAAAACGAGGCTGCTAACCTGCTTTGTGGAGAGAAAGGAAGCTGGTTGGGATTCTGTAGGTGATGAGTACTTCCTGAGAAGTGCAGAGAACTCTCAGTTCCCACTGGAATCAGTGTGCCATGATCTTGCAGGAGGAGACCCTTTATTCGTTATTAGCAAAAGGAAAGCAGAGACCTCCTCTTGTTGAATGCTCAGCACTCTCTATACAAATTAACTGTGCTGGGTAGTGGGAACTGAGGGAGATCACAACCTCACAGGGTGCAGTCTATACCCTGCAGGATTGGGCTGCTCTTCTTGTAGTATTTGTCAGTGCCCTGGCCTATTTCAGGAGGCTTTTCTTTATTTCAGCATTTTCAATAAGAGTGTACACATCTGTCTTTATACCCAGCAGCTTTCCTGGCCCACAACAAGTCCTCTGTGAGTTTCCCCAACCAAGCTCAGTGGGATCTCTGTCAGCTGCAAGATTTATGTCATCTTTTTCAATCCTGAGAACTGTTCCTTAAGCTTTTCACATCTGGATTTAATTGGAAAGACATTAAAAGACATTAAGTGTGCTGGAAAAGCATATTTTAGGGAGGATCTTTATAGACACTTCCATTAAAGGAGCTAACAGTTAGAGGTTGAAATGGGATGCAGACAACTCATCAGCCATTATCAAGGACAAAATTGCACTGCTAACTGCTTGACAGCAGTTCTTCATGGAATTCCTGAGTTGCTTTCTGACCTAACATTCTCCAATGCAAGTCAGGAGCAAGGCACAATTAAAAAAAAAAAAAAAGATATGCCTTTGTGAAACTGAGCACTGTTAGGCATTTTTGGGTTCTAGTTATTTATTTATGTAGGGTATTTCTGTGCTACCTCTTCAGAGTCCCGCTCAAGGCAGTTTAACAACACAACAATATAAAAACAAGCCATTGTACAGAAAATGCATAAAAACTATCCATATAACAGAGGCAGATCATTTTAAACTTTTGAGATAAAACCTCTAATTATGAGCTTGGGTTAGAAGATGTGTTTGGGCCTGTTGCCTAAAAGAAAGTAAAGTATGCACCAGGCAAGCCTCAAGGGGGAGCATGTTCCAAAGGCGAGGTGCCACCACAGAAAATCCTGGGTCTACAGTTACCACCAGCCTCACTTCTAAAGGCAGTGGCTGTAGAGAGGTCTGAGAGACAGATCTTAACTCTAGTGTACTACCTGAAAAATCTTAGTCCTTCTGCCTACTTAGGGAGGGAGGATCATATGATCAAAGAAAGATGGTGGTTTAGCTTCAAGGCTCTTCTTTCCACCCAAACTAGGATGGTTAAAAACAATATCACACCTAATCAACTGTTAAACAAAAGCAGCTAGGGAGAAGTAATGAGGAAAAGAGCCTTGCTGAAAAGAGAGAATAATTAACTATCATTTGGGGGGGCTTGCCACTAATGTAGCAAGCCATAGTCCTTTATATTATTTCTTTCTTTAAAAACAACAGAAAAAAACAACTGGGGGGGACCTTAAAATCCAGCAACTAAGCAGTTTTTAAAGGATTCATATAAAGTAGATACAAAAATATAACAGTGGTGGCTGATCTACGCATAAGTTTCTATAAAAGGTTTTCAAATGTCTATAAATAAGTCCATACGCAAGTATCATCTATATGTCATGTGTTCAAATATTGATAATATTCTAAGGTTCTCTAAGGTTTTGGAATTAAGAAATCTGAAAAGGTTTTATACTATTCAGTAGTCAATGCATCTGATCCTGGAGATTTGTATTATTCATGTTATCGCTGTGTTTATTTCATCTATGTGCAAAAGTTCAGCAACAGTCCATTTCTGAATATTATCTAAACATGGAAGATCAAGGTGAGAGGAAAATGTTTCCAAATATTTTCTGAAAATTTTTCCCTTTACTGCATAATTCAGAATAAAATTTACAAACTATTAATTTATTTCAGCAGAAGCAGTTACGTATTATAATCTTCTCATCTTTGATCAAAGAAATATAGTTCATATTCTTTTGCTGTCTTAAATGGAAAAGTATGGGAACATATTACTTGGTCTCTTACCATTTTCCCAGTATGACTGGCACAGACAAGTTAAAACATATTCTGCTTTCCCTGATAGTATATTATGTAGTTCAGTATTTAACCTTCTGTAGTTTCCAATAAAGATCTAGTATGGGAGATATAGCAAACTGAGTTAATAGATATTTCAATCTACCGTATTTTCCAGCGTATAAGACGACTTTTTAACCCAGGGAAATCTTCTCAGAAGTGGGGGGTCGTCTTATACGCCGGTAAAGTATTCTTGCCTCCCCTGCGCTCTGAGCTATTCGGCACAAAGGTAGCAGGTGTGGAGAAATTGCAGGGGGGAGATGCCCCCCGCCCGAGGAACTGGCTTGCGCTCTCCGCCCACCCGGCGCTCCTGGTGGTTTCTGTTCTCCACGTGTGCCAAACGCACAAGGGAAGTTCCACCGAGTTCTTCCCCTCTCCCCCTGGGCGCGCTTGGCTAAGAGCAAAGATTCGATTCCACAGCGAGCTTTTTAGCTGCAAGGTTCGTCCCCCCCCCTCCAGTTGCAAACAGACACAGCCTCCCTTCTTCATCTCCCGCAAGCAACTTCCCCGTCCCAGGGTCCCAAAAGCCGGGGGTGGTGCAGTAACCCACTAGCTTCCCGCGTCGCCCTAGATCTCTCCTGCTCCCTTGCGAGAGGACCGTCCTTCCCCCATTCTTTTTCGCTGAGCAGCCGGCTTGTGGCGACTCTGGCAAGAGATGGCAGGACGGGGCGGCCCTTCTCCAGGAAGCAAGGGGTTAACGGTTTGGCTGCTGATCCCTCTGGAGCGGCTCTCCCAATTAAACCTGTAGAGCAGCCGCTAGGGGTAGCTGTTGGCTGAAGGCGAAGTTACTAGCTCGACGCCAGCGTTACCGTAGGAGGGGAAGCGCTCCCTTCCCCCTCAAACCAGAGCATCCCACACGACACTCCAGTATGATGATGTCACTTCCAGGTGACATCATCATGTTGGGAACGTTGCTGTTTGGGGGTACAGTTTCCCCCACTGGCCAGCTGGCTGGTGGTGGGCTGAAACCTGAAAACCGGGGACTCTAATCTGGGAGAACCGGGTTTGATTCCCCACTCCTCCACTTGCAGCTGCTGGATGACCTTCAGCAAGCCATAGTTCTGACAAGAGCTGTCCTTGAAAGGGCAGTTCTGGAAAGAGCTCTCTCAGCCCCACCTACCTCACAGGGTGTCTGTTGTGGGGAGGGGAAGGGAAAGGAGTTTGTAAGCCGCTCTGAGACTCCGAGTGAAGGGAGGGGTATAAATCCAATCTCTTCTCCTTCTCCTTCTCCTAACAGGGCCAGATGTCATATAAACAAGTGGCAGAAGTGGCCAGGGGTGCCTTCCAGTGGCTTGTGAGCCGTTTGTGGTCTTTCCTGAGTAAGAAAGGTCTTGCTAGTATGGTATTTACCATGGTAACACCTAGATTAGATTACTGCAGTTCTGCAGTATTTGTGCTATTTGTAGTGGATCATAAGAACCTTATCGCTCCAGTCCCACTCCATCTGTGCTGGCTTCCAGTCTGCATCTGGGCTGAATTCAGAATGCTAGTATTGACCTTTAAAGCCTTATATGGCCCGGGACCTGCATAGTTTAAGGACCACCTACTCTGATACAAACCTATCCATCTGTTACGTTCATCTTAAGGACCTCTGTTTCAGGTGTTCCCATCATCTGCGGCTAGGTGAGTGGTAATACAAGAAAGGGCCTTCTTGGTCATGGTACCAAAATTATGGCATTCCCTCACCAAGATTCCCTGTCCCCCTTGATCATTGTCTTCCACTAACCAGTTAAGAGGACTTTTGTTTCATCTGGCATACCCTAACTGACACTACATACAAATGTTTTCAATAAAAACAAATCAAATAAAAGTCCTTCTGATTGCTCAAAAATGGCAGCTGCTACAAGGTATGACCTTTTTGAGTCAATAATGTGACTGTTCTCACTGTTCTTCAGCATGAAGGCTAGAACTGTTTGCAATACTAGAATTTGACCTAGCATATTCTTGGAACTGCTTTTTTTTGTGGCAACAAAGGTTCTGCAAATATTGATCTATTTTTCTAGTGCTATGGTAAATTGGCAATGGGAGAAGAGAATGAGTCTTTAAAATTAATTAATTTATTTACATTATTTATAGTCACCTTTCTCACTTATACAGAAAGTGAATTACAGTGAGTCAGTACAATCAATGGATAGGACATTCAGTAAACAATGCAAGAGGATTAGGGTTCGACAACGAACTAAAAGTTTAAAAACAGAACTGAAGCAAAGCATAATAATTATTTTTTTGAAGCCCCCGGAGGGGATTTTTTATTATTTTTATAAATCTACAATACTACAGAAAATAATAGGGATGGGGTACTACATTTATTTATTTATTTATTTGTTTGTTTTTAACATTTATATCCCGCCCTCCCCGGGGGCTCAGGGCGGCTAACAACATGTAGTTGATAAAACAATAAAACAGTAAAAAAGCGATACAAATATTAAAATTACATCATAATTTATAACCAATCTAAAGCAGAGCTATCTAAAAACAAGATGGTGGTCTTCTATACGTCCCAGTCTTGCCCATGATGCGAAAAAGAGTATTTAGGGCTTTGGTAATCCATGTCCATGTCCAGATGTCCTCCAGGGCGTCGATAATATACTGTTACATTGATGGTA
>NW_015169188.1:412245-441636 GCF_001447785.1 Gekko japonicus | reverse complement strand
AGAGTCAATTCTTTCTTTTTTATCTTTCATCTTAAAAGCCACTCCTTCCGGAAATAACCATTTGTATCCAATTGAGTTTGTCTGAAGATAAGTCACTAGCTCTTTGTACTTCTTTCTCCGTTGTCTTATGTCAAATGGAATATCCTTCAGCATTCTGATCTTGGTTTCCCCCATTTTCAGGGGTGTTCCAGAAACTGCTTTCAGGATTACATCCCTTATGTACCTCTTCGAGAATCTCACCACAATCTCCCCAGGCAGATTATTCTTTTTTATATAGCCTGAATATGATCTATAGACCACATCCATTTCGTTTAGTAACAGTTCCGCCATCATTTCTGTCACTGGGGCCAGCAATTCACTCATTAGCTCCTTGAGACTCTCTCCCGGTTTTTCTGGCACACCCTGGAAGCGAAGGACCATGTTAGCTTTGTCCATTTGTACTTGCAGCCATTTATCTTCCATTGAAGTTTGCTTTAATTCCAGCTTTTGGACTTTCTTCTTCACTTTTTCAGTTGTTGCAGCCACCTCCCTGATTTTTTCATTGTCTTGCTTCATTAGCTGTATCATGTCATTCATCTGAGTCTGCTCTGCTGTTATCTGGGTTTGCTGCACTGTCAGGTTTTTGTTTACTTCCGAAATCTGTTCTTTGATGTTATTCAACTGTTCCAGCAGAGGGGCATACACTCCACTACAGTTTTTACCAGCTCATTCATCACTTCCGTTTTCGGACTCTCCAGTCCTTTTGCTTTCGGAATCAGCTTGTCTTTGTCCCTCTTTCCCGCCATCTTTACCGATTGTTTACTCTCCGCAAAAGTTTTTAAAAGTCTCTGAAAGTGCACTCCACCGCTTCTCTACCTTGGTGAGTAAATCTAAACAGTTTTTTCCACGTCTCTGCTTGCTCCCCCCCTTTTCGTTTAAAAGTTCACACGCATGGGAGGCGCCCCCTCCTGCTCGTTCCGCAAAATGGGGTGGGGAGCATCTTTTCTTTTAAAATTCGTTTCTCGGTTGACTCACGTTCATAGTTGGTCATCCGACCCCTCTTCTTTTATTGTTTTAAATGCTCGATCTCCTGCGCTTGATCCGGTTAGCTGCACTAGTGCTTTTTCAGCCTCTCAGCACGAAGAACCACTGGAGCAGAGGGGAGCCTCGATTCTCTGGCATTCCGCCATCGAAGAGGCTGCCCCTCCAAAAGCTCCTTGCCCAGGATACCTTCCCCGGTTCCCTGGGGGGGTTAACGAGCCTGCTCGCCCCCTTCTTCGGCTGGAGTTCGGCTGGACCTCCCGGGGGGAGTGTCCACAGTCGTGGAGCAAAATTCCATAGCAGAATCATAGTTTCAGCAGGCTGTACATGGTAAAATATATCACAATTCCTAATAATACAAAGTTTGAGTCCAGAGGCACCTTTTAAGACCAACAAAATTTAATTCTGGGTATAAGCTTTCATGTGCATGCACACTTTGTTGGTATTAAAGGTGTCACTGGACTCGAACTTTGCTCTATTTCTTAAGTTCCTAATAATGTTTTTAAGTAACTTTGTGAATCATTTAGTACAGTGCAAGTCTATTGGCAGCACAGAAAAACCCTCAATTCAGTTTTGCATAGTTTGCGGGAAACAATGAGAGTGGGGGCCTTCCTGACCTCCTCAAGCTGGATGTTCCACAAGGTGGGGGCCCCAATGGAGAAGGCACATGTACAGGCAGTTGTTAATTTTGCTCATTTGTAGGTTGGCACCTGCAGATGACCCTGCTCCAATGAGCAAAGCTGTCATGGCAGACCATAGGGGGAGAGGTGGTCTTGCCAATGTGAGGGTCCAAGGTGATGAAGGGCTTTGTACATGGTAGCTAATAACTTAAACTGATGAGCAACTAATGCAAAGGGTTTTGTACATGATAACTAATATCTTAATCTGATGATTAAGTGAAGTGCCTGCAAGATGCATGCTCCATCTAGCTCCCAATATGTGTGCTCCATCTAGCTCCCAATAATAGCCAACTTGCAGCATTTTGCACCGGCTGGAGTTTACGAATTGATTTTGAGGGGAGACCAATGTACAGTGCATTGCTGCAGTCCAGTCTCAGTGCTACTGTGACATGGATCCAGGTGGCCAAATCAGCCATATCAAACACTTTTCCCAGATGCTGTGACCTGTGGGACCTATCCTCCTTTGTCAGGGAGCAGTAAGAAGGTTGGGGTTGTTTTTGCTCCATCTAAAATAACTGTATTGTAGCTTAGCTAGACTCATGTTTTATGTTAAGTTTCTTTAGATCTGTATCTCTTTGTTATGATAGCTAGTTTCCATGTATGTGCTCTAGTTTAATCTATGTTAATAAAGTGTCTTTCCTATTTAATAAAGCAGATTGTGGCTCAGATCCTACCCATGTAATGTAGACTTCTCTTACATGCTAAGGACATGCATGCACAGGGGGAACTAAAGTAGTTCAAAGCTCTGCCCTTCATATTTGCTCAGAGGCAGCCATACCAGGGTCCTCCAAGGCACAGGTTATCTGATAGGCTGAGTTTTATATCTTGGGGTGATGTCAAAGTTGAAAAACACACTTTACAGTCAGGCAAACATGCAACACGCATGTGAGAACATACAGATCCACGGCAGGATTTGAAGTTCCCTTGGAATGCCTTAAGGATCTGTTGTCTTCAGGAATTCCCATGAACAGTTTCTCAAGTTTTCTAGTTTGCTATTTGTTTTAAAAAGTTATAGATTCTACTATATGAAAAGCTTGAAATCAATGTGATGTTGTAATCCAGTGGTGAAAAACTTGGCATCCACTAGAAGTGGCCTAACATATACTCCTGCATTGATCATATCTCAGTTTATGTGTGATAACTAAATTGACTAAATACAGTCTTAGTTAGTTGTAATAACAACTTTGATCCACAACTCAATGTTAATTGTAATATACCTATATTGATAAAGATGCAACCTTCAACATATGGTGCCTCAGGTTTTCTTTTGTCAGACAAAATTTGTGAGGATTCTTAGAGTGTTGAAAGAAATGATGTAGGACCCAGTGAAAAAGTTGTTAACTGTGGTTTATAAAAGAGGCCGCAATATTAAAACAACACTATTACCCAATATAGGAGTAGTATATCTATATATCTAATTCTCAACAATCCCCTCTGCATACAGATACTTATTTCTGCAGATAGAGGGCATACTCTCCCCCAACAGGTTTTTCAACAGACTCAGGGGACTCCGTGAGTATGCAGGAAAATCCAAAAAGTTTAAAAAAAACCCTCAGGGAGGGTTGAATTCCCCCCAGTACCTTTTGAAATGGCTGCTACAGAGATCTACTCCAGGCCCTGCCACATCGACAGTTTATTTATTTATTAAATTTGTATCCCACCCTTCCAACATGGGCTCAGGGCAGCTCAGAGCACAGTGAGATAGACTGGCTGATAGCTGGGGGGGGAGCAAAAGCAGAACTGGATCTGGGATTGGGGAGGATTCCTCCTGCAGTATGAATGGCTAAATAATCTGAGCTTCTCACCCCACCTCTTTTGCTGGGGGCTCCACTGTCCTCTTAAAACTTTCTCCGTGGCGGGGGAGGCTTCTAACTGGTTCTGTCAGTAAAAGGCAGGGGCCTATTTTGGCCTTTCATGGAGGGATCCTTCGGGCCAGGCCTGACAAAGGTTGCCAGTTCTAGGCTAGGAAATTCCTAGAGATTTTGTGGAGGAGTCTAAGGAAGGGAGAGGCCTCAACTGGATATAATGCCACAGAGTCCAGTCTCCAAAGCAGCCATTTTCTCCAGGGAGACAGATCTCTGCTGTCTAGAGTTCCATTGTAATTCTGGGGGATCTCCAGGTTCCACCTGGAAGTTGGCAACCCTAAGCCTGGCAGCACCCTCTGGGTGACTTGATACCACCTGATTTACATGACTTAACTAGGCCTGGCTGCTTGCTACTGTTCAACAGCAGCCACCCTATGAAAGCCAGTACGGTTCAGCCTTCAAAGTAGGGTCTGCAAGTCCCAGGTTCAGATCCCTATCTGGCAGTGGAAGCTGACTGGGTGATTTTGGACCAGTCACATACTTTCAACCTAACCAACCTCACAGGGTTGTTGTGCAGATAAAAAGGAGGAGAGAACAATGTAAGCTGCTTTGGTCCCCACTGTGGAGAACGACTGTAACTTTCCTGGGTAGAGGCTGTGGGAGAGGAGGGTGGAGATGGAAAGCTGAAGACAGGCGGGTTGGCTGTTGGGTGGGGAAAAAATAGAGTTGCCAACTCCAGGTTGAGAAATTCTTGGACATTTGAGGGGTGAAGTATGGGGAGGGTGGGATTTGAGGAGGGGAGGAACTTCAGACTGGTATAATGCCATAGGCTCCACTCTCCAAACCAGCCATTTCCTCCACGAGAACTACCATGGCAACGGCCAGACTCCAGGTGAGGGCTGGAGACCGCCCAGAATTACAACGGGTGCCCAGGTGACAGAGATCAGGTCCCCTGGATAAAATGGCTGCTTCGGAGGGTTGAGTCTGCGGCATTATACCCTGCTGAGGCTGCTTGCCTCCCCAAGCCTCACTGTCCCAAGGCTTCACCCCCAAATCTCCAGAAATTTCCCAACTTGGAGCTACAGTGGTCTCTGTAGCTGGGAGATCCGTTATGATTCCCAGAGAGCTGCCACTACTGCTATGGTGGGAGCGGAAGCAGGTGGGTGGCTGGGAGCACCACTACTGCTGCTGTGCAGGGTGGAGGAGGAAACAGGCAGGAGGCTGGGAGAGTGATGGAGGCAGAAAGAGTGGTGGGGTGGGGGGCAGAAAGAGAGAGAAAGAGTGATGAGGTGGGGAGGCAGAAAAACAAAGAGAATGATGAGGGGGCAGAAAGAGACAAAGTAACACGCAGGGAGGAGAGACAGAGAGTAAGAAAAGGCGGGCAGAAGGGAGAAGGAGTGTGAGAGGTAGGGGGAGATAGGAGGAAGCAAAGGTGTGGGGAATGGGATAACTGCCCCACAAGTTTCTTGCAGGTCCCCACTTGTAAATTCATACAACTCAGAATGTCCATATCACATACTTAGACAGCACAGGAGTGAAAACATACCCCTAGTTATCTTCAGCTTCTGGAAGGAAAGTCTACAAAGGAAGTTCATGCTGTTACTAAACCGAAAAAAATAATTAAAACCCAGGTATGGATGGCTTTACATGAGAATTTTATACATTTCATCAATTTCATATTTGATAGCTAACCGTGTTTTATAACATTTCTCTTTCCTCCCCTGTTGTTTAAGCTTCCTCGCTGCAACTGATTTTTTATTTCTCTTTTTACTATTATTATTATTATTACTACTACTACAATCATTGTCATTCAACACTACAGTTATTTGTATTTATATTGCTTTTATCTTGGCTTCTTGGCTGTTTGGCAAACTGTATTGTTAGTTCTCCTTTGATGTTATAGCTTGTGGTGATGATGATACTTGATAGACAGCTTATCTATATCCTAGAAGTAGGTAATCCTCCTGCTTGGCATCAAGCATGACTTGTTATCATTCTAAAACCTTACAAAGATGTTACTCAGTAGGGTTGCCAAGTCGTACCTTGTCCTGAAGCGGGGGACTCCCGGGTCGATCCTGGAGCACGCGCACGCCGCATCCACGTCACCACCAGGAAGTGATGCGACCGTGGCCCCGCCCCCAGCGTGCCCGGCATGGTCGCGTCACTTCCTGGTGACGTGCACATCGGGGTAGAGTTCCCCCTGGGGTCCAATCCGGCGGCGGGGAATGGGCCTCTGGGGCAGGGGTTTCCCCGCCTCCCGGGGGGACTTGGCAAGCCTGTTACTCAGGCAAGGACACTCATCAACCCAGTGTTGCTCAATAAAAAATATTTTGGCATTATGGCAACCAGTTTGAGTATCAACAATTGTGACTACATCTCAAATGACCAAACTAGATTTATTTCCCCTAGACATCTTTCAGATTCTGTAGGAAGACTTCTTAACAGTATATTTTTTAGTAATCAACCTTCCAGCTGTCTTCTTTTCCCAGACACTCATAAAGAATTTGGTAGGATGGAATGGTTGTTTTTAATAATGCTACCATGCAAAATGGGTACATGAAACAGATTTCTACAGATAATGCCACAGGTCTATCAGAATATGTGGACTCAGCAAGAATAAATGGACTTTCACTTCCTAATTCCATCAAGAAGCAAAAGTGTGTGCTTTGCACTCTCAGTGGGAATCATTAGTAAGAGAGACAGGGATCCATTTTAACTACATATTATCTGGTCATCAGTCTCTTTGATGATTATGCTGCTGTTTTCCTAACAAATCCCACATGATCTTTGCAAGGAGCACAAGCTGAAATTCAGAAGCATGGTCTAGCCTTTAGTTTTAAGGTTAATTTTGATAAGTTTGGAGTATTTTGCTTTCACTTATCCGAAAAGGAAGAGGCCTTCAAATGAGGAGGGTTCTGCTTGGCATAAACAGCTGTGAAGTACTTAAGAATACTCCTCCCTCAAATCTCTTGTTGTAAGTGTATAGCCTAAATTTTAAATCAGTGGAAATCATGAAACAACCTGGCCGAGTTTCCTGGCCTATCCTTAGCAGCTGTCAAAAGAGTAGTGCTATCAGAATTTAGGTTCGTCTTTCAGACAGTGTGAGTTCAGATATTATTAGTAGTTTCAAATATGGCACACACTTTTCAAAGTCTTTATAAATCAAGGAGAAAATCTAACTGGCAAAGAAACACTGTTCACAGGCACAACAGCAACAGTGGTGTTGAAATTCTCTAAAGTTTGTAATTAGGCAACTAATTTGCCTAACGTGAAACAAAAAAAATATATTGGGTTCCAGTGGAATACTGTCCTGAGTTCTTTCTCCGTTTTCCATCACTGCAACTCTGATGCATACATGCATCTAACTCCATTTTGAAAGCGAACTTAAAGATTTTTACTTCATTATCTGACCCAAGAAACTCAATACAGTCTTGTGCAGGCCTGAGGCAAGGCAAGGGAAACAGGGCCCAGCCTACCAGAGCCCTGCATGGGAGTTGAGATGGGGAAGGAGTCAATGCTCGGCCAAGCCCCACACAAGTCAAGGCCAGCCCAGCCAAACCCTATGCGAAGCAGAGGGCAGCATCCTGACTGGCTAAGCCCTGCCAAGGTGAGCAAAGCATAGACTGTCTGTTCCTCTCTTGTCCCTTCCTTTGGGGGCGGGACCAGGAAGGAGTGGGAGAGGGGCCCTTTCAGAAGGTTTTCCACTCCTAGTCTGCCCTTGTTCACAGAGTTGTTCTTAGTATAAAATATAGGAGAGGAGAATGAAGTAAGGTGCTTTCTGTCCCCATTGTGGAGAAAGGTGGCCTATAAATGAAGTAGTAAATATAGCTGGAGATGAAATGGCAGATAAAAGTGGCCATGAGGGTGGGAAGGGGCAAAGGAAGCAGAGAAGGATGAGGATATGCGGGTTGGCAAGGTGCAGGAAAAAAGGATATAAGTGGGAGACGGGGGAGAATGGGTGCCCTTCACAAGTCCTTGCATCTTCCCCACCATGCAACTGGGACCCCCCTGGCAACCAGCACCACATAATTGGGCATAGATTTCCTGGGTAGAGGTGCAAGGGGTAGAGCAGGGTGGAAAACTGAAGATTGGTGTGGGGGGGTAAAGGTTCCGTCCGGATTTGCCTGGCGCTCCGGATTTTCTCTGTGTTTAAGTCAAGGTAATTTAAGTCCTCTGCAAAACAGCATCCAAAAAACTTGGGGCAACTGCAGGCTGAAATCAGGCTGACCACTGAAGGGAGGTAACATAATGCAGAACAGGGGGAAAAAGGTATAAAAAGAGAGTTGAATTTGATTTTAGTGCAGAATTGTCTGGAGGACACCACAGTGGACATGGATTAAAAGGAGAGTGCTGAAAGGGCCAAAGTTAGGTTGCCTGTTAGATGGGAAAGAGCAAAGACAGGAAAAAGGGAGAAGCAACAGGGGCTTTCAAGGAAGGGAAAGAAGAAATAGTAGAGGAGGTTCCTGCTTGTATAACTTATAAATTACCTTCTTCACAGGGTTGTTGTGTGGGCGAACACTGATATTGGGAAACATCTGTGTAAATTTTGTGCAACAGGTATGATAAAATTATATACTTTTTACGAACATAATAGTTTAATCTTGAATTTGGGTGGAGAAAATCATGTGCTGCTGCTTACAAATAATTTAATATGTCTAGCTGTACAAAGACTGACAGGCAATACAATTTAAAGATCTTTTTACATGGGAGAACAGTCATATAATCCTTCTTTTCTTGTTCTTAATATATTCTTAAAATAAATGTGATATTCCAAGGCTTGTTTCTGGAGCAAAAGTATCTGTAGCTAAACAAATAGTCCTTTGAAATAATATCCTGGCTGTCTTTAAAGTGAAAAATAGTGTGTGTTTTTTCCCTCTTTCAAGAGAAGCAAAACAAATAGTGAAAAATCTTCTTCTGTAAGCCATCCCAACAAAACAAATGGATTTCTTTAATGGTTCTCCACCTACTTGTGGATGGGGGGGGGGCAGTATTCAGTGTCTGGAGCTCATTCACATGAGCTTCTCTTCAAACCACACAGATATTATTTTAAGTTAATATTCCCTATATACATATCTGTTCACATGTAATATATGCCAGGAAATATGGGTAATTACAAGGATAATGGATTGGATCTAAATTAGCCTTGTGCAAGCAGAAGACACTTTATGAGCTGGCCCCTTCCTGTAATAGCTGTTGTATATGAAGCTACTTGGTCTCACCTGGAACTATGCCACTTCAAAATGCAGGCGGGCTATCACATGATGTAATAAATAAATTGGCCCTTCCAAAATATGGTGTGCACTCTGCTGCACTGGTGTACAGTTTTCCTTTTTTAAGCATGCTGTTGCCCTTGTTTCCTGAGAAAGATCTCTCTTCACACCACATTGGGTCCGCACAGCCAGATCTCACTGGAAACAGGTTTTGCTTCAGACTGCTCACCCTCTCTGGAATGAAACCCTGGTTGTTGAACCTGCTAATATTGGGGAAAGTGAAAGCATCAAAAGTAAACAAAATTAGCTTGTTTTTATTGTTGTGTGTAGACAACAAAAATATATGGGAATTGAACAATGATATAGATTTTGAGATTAAAAGACACAAGAAAATGAAGCTTTATAAACACAAAAAAGTGGGTAGAAGATGTTCCTGACTAATATTGATAGAAAGCCTGTTTGTTCCCAACACAGTGGAAAAGTAGTTCAAGAACAGTTAATCTTTACTTAAAGTTCCTCATAATGCCCAGCTACATCAGCAGCACTTCTCTGCCATATAAAATTGCATAGGATATGTAGCCTGAAGCCAGTGCTAAACAATAAATCTATTTCCCTGTTAAATGCTATGGCAGAAGACTGAATAGATCAGCCCTCTCCTAACCTATTAAGCCCCTTCTTTTACAAAGCAGTTATTCCCCATACCCTAGTCCCTTTTGTGCATAGATTAATATCTTTTCATGTATATTGCATGAGTTAAATTAATACACATAATAAATTTGAGGAAAGGGCTTAAAGTCAAACTATTAAGACTTGCGTTGTACAGTGAGAAGAGTGGGAACTAAACTTTTAAACAGATGTTGACCTTGGTCTGTTTGAAATCTAATCAACTGGTGATGATAGTGCCTCATAACAGAATGCTGTATAGGATTCCTTGCTAAAGTCAAGGATTGTGAATTCAGGGAACAATGGAGTTTTCCAGTGAAGTTGTGATGGTTACTGATTAGTCTTTAAGCGTGCTAACCATTTGGCAAATCAGGAATTAAATTGAAAACTATAAACCATGTGTACATGCTTAATTTTGAAGTTGCAAAAAACTATGAGCACATATAATAGCAGTTTTGTGCAAGAAACGTTGGTTACAAAACAGCAAAATCCAGAGCATAGGCATCGGGGGTACAGAAGTAGTTTCAGGAATTAGAAACTTACAAATGTTATGTACTGACCTCATATTATTTTCAGAAATTTGCCCAGGCTTGATCAAAGCGAAGTACAGAAATAAATTTGGAGGTCATCTTTAATGCAGTGGAGTAAGACGCTATAGACTTGTGCTGCTTTCACACAGGTTTCCCCCCCCCTAATATGGATTTCACTCAGACCAATTTCCCCCAAGCTGCTGCTCCCCCGCACTCGCACTTCTGCCCTGATCGTACATGTCAATTTCACACCATGTGCTGTGCAGCCGCATTTTGCCCCGCAGCTTCTTTGAGGATTGAGTAGATGCGGGGGAAATCGGGCAAAGCTGTGGGGCAAAATGCGGCTGCACAGCACATAGTGTGAAATTGACACGTACAATGGGGCAAAGCGAGCGCAGAGCAGCAGCTTGTGGGAATCGGTCTCTCACTCTCTTTTTCTCATCCACCCATTGCCACTTTCAGAGTGGCACAGGACAGCTCACTGCCGAGTACCATTTCCCCCCTTGAGCCCTTCAAAGGGCTTTTTTCCCCTTTTCTGCCAAGTTGTGCTGTAGCACTGCAATGCAGCTTGGTAAGGAAAGGTTAAGGGGAGTTAGGGATTATGGGGCGAGGGGGCTCTCAAAGCACCTTTATGTCTGTACTTTTGCATAGGTGTGACAGAGGGAAGTGGGAGGTGACAAGGGTGAAGCATAGCAGCAGCAAGTAGAGCATGAATGGGTGTATGTATTGTAGACCCCGTTCTCACTCATCCCCTTCTCCACTTGTTGCTGCTGATGTATCAAGTACTCATTGTTGTATCCCCATGGAGATACTGTCTTGAACTCCAATGAAGGATCCCACATGCAATCAAAAACGATGAAGCATGCTGATACTTAATTTTCAATAGGGAAAGGCAAGAGGAAGAATACAGGATTACTGTAGCCTCCTGCCAAAGTTCTTGCTGTTCTCATGCCCATTTTTCTAAGCTCAAACAGCCAGAGGATCCGGTGCAATGCCATTTTCTCCTCTGCATCTCTTTGTGCCATCTTTCCTGGCACTGATGTAAAATGTTATGCTTTGACAGGAGACTGGCACCTGGTCTTTGCATGGGCAAAACGGATGTGTAGCAAGCAGATGCCCTCATTCCCTCCCCCACCTTGCACCTGCTTTCAATTGCCTGCCTGCTTATTACAATTGCATGTGACAAAATTGGTTTCAGTGTTGCTGTGTCAGGCCAATTCAATATCATTTGTGTGAAGCTGCCAGAGTCAGGCCAAGAGTATCAAAGACAAAGAATATTTTTTAAAATGTGCACAAAATTAAAAAATAGAAATCCTTGGGAAACTAGCTACTCCACTGACACAGTAAAGACTGGCGTGGATTTTTTTTACATTTCAAAACTTGCTTTTAAGAAGTTACATACATTTTAAAGAATATGCATACCTTTCCCATCGGTGAAATTCAAGAGTTTGAACATCAGTAATGAATTTTTACCCATAGAGTCCAGAATTAGAATGAAAACCCTTTGTGGTTTGTTTTCAAAACAGCAGAGAAATTTAAAGCCAGATGTCAGTCCACTGACTTCGGTTTTCCAGAGCAGAACTAATTGATGAAGCACTTATGTTCACTCAACGATCTGCGATCTGCGTTTAGTTTAGAGGCCTGTTAAATGTTTAAGCCCCTGTCGCTGATAGCACAATGTGTAGGGGGTTGGGAAAGCAGGTCCCTAGAACTCTATCGTGTGACCACTTTCTAGAGCAGAGGTCTGTACTCTTGACCCACAAGTCTGGTAGAAATTTTACTAACCCCAGACTTCAAGGGTTGGGTCCAACCAGCTTCTTCATTCAATGTAATAGAATTTGCCTCTTTATTACATCCCTCATCCAATGCGGCTCTTGTTCATGCAGGTTCATGATCCCAAGCATAGCCTTTAGGAGTATTCAAACAGAACCAGTCTTCCCATTTTCACCAATGGAAAGTACGGTTGGGTCCTGCCCCCAATTTCCCTGGCTGTTTATCAAAGAGGAAAGGGAAGATAGAGGCTGGGATGGAGCTTGAATGCTTGTTTATATTAACTTGTTCATCATAACTACCTTTCCATTGTTGTAGCCTTAAGTTATTACAACTTCCTGTATCAACTGTAGGAAGCTCTTAACTCAAAACTATATCAAATGGTCACTGTAAAATGAAAGCAACTTTAAGTTTCACAATGCAAAACTAAAGTCTAAGTGTTTCCTTTCCTCATGCTGCAAAATCGACCATAAGAATTATGTAGTAGTATCTCACACTATTAAGAAATGGAAGACAGTAACCATATCGGTGGATTGACTAAGTTAGCAGCAAGTAGAGCTTGGTGCCTGTGGGTGCCATGGAGACCACCAGCACCTTTCCTGGTGCCTGCCAAGTGTGCTTAGAAAGTGGGCAGAGACAGGTGAGGCTTGTGCCCAACAAGGCTTCTGATTGGCCATTGGAAAGTTCATTGGCTGTGCAGATTTTTTTAAATGTTGTTTTGGCAGCAACTGCCACCACAGCACAAGACTTTTCAGTGTGTGGTTGATGGTAACAGCCATTTTGTGGCAGGCTCCTCATGCTACAGCAATTTTGTGGCAGCTATTTTGTGGCTGCACCCACCACACTGTGTCAGACTTCCAAAGGTGCCCACAGATTCAAAAAGGTTGGGGACCTCTAAGTTGTTTAGTAGCTTCTGTATCAGCTCCATCATAGGAGTGACCAGAAAAATATTGATTAAGGCTGTTTCCTACTCTCAGATGTGTGTGCCACCCTCAGTAAAATGACCTAAGAAGGTTCATACAAAAGTAGCACTAGAGAACATCCTGAGGAAAAAATGGAAATGAAACATAGATGTAAAAGGAAAAAGAAATACATCTGTATGTAGTACTAAAAAGCATTAAATAGTTATAAGAATGCAAGCTGAAATCACATTTTTCAAGAGCAGCCTCTGTACACAACTGCTTTGTGCAAGGATGATCTCATGTTACTAAATTGTCATTACAAAATATCTGATTCCCTACAGAGAGACAATCGGGAGGGGGGAGTGGAATTAACAAATTTCAATATGATTTGCTAATTGCTAATTGGCTTAAGAACAGCAAAAAATGACCCAAATGATTGGAAACAGCCACTTCCAGCCTGATCCAGACACATATTTAGACTGAGAAGAGCCAAGACAAACAAAAAGCATCCTGTTGGCATTGTGTTTTTGGCATCGCTGTATCTGCACAGAAAACAAGTGAAATATGAAATGTGTAAAGACATCTGTTTCATAACCTATGGGGCTTTGCTCTCAAGGCAGTTGTAAAATCTTCTGGGGGAGAGAAATATTTCTATATATCTGTGCAGATGCTATTTTGAAAGAGAGAAAAAATCATTTGAGGAAGTGCTCAGCCTTCAGAAGAGGAATTTGTCTACTAAAATCACATCTAATATTCAGCCTGTATCTTTTCTCTCCTATTCATTTATCAAGAGTTTACTAATTTTTAACAATTCCATATATCCGGTCAGTTCATCCAAAGTGTAATAAATAGTGCTGGGACTTCATAGATCCTTATGAGTCTGTACCACTAGTAAGTCCAGTCCTTGTACATCTACCTAACTTCTGTTCAATATTTATATTGTTGTTTTATCTATTGGTTCCGTATGTAAGCTGCTCTGAGCCTACCTCAGTAGGGAGGGTGGGGTAAAAATTAAAGTAATAAATAAATAAATAAATAAATAAATTCTTGAGTCAATTAACAAATCTTGACAGAAATACAAGAAGGTGAGCTGATATTGTCAGGACTGAGGGCCTAGGAAAGCTAATGACCCCAAAATATAGCAGTAGAGCAGGTCTTCACCAATAGCATCTCTCATTCTGTCCTAAATACTCTGACTTTCTTTTGTCCTGTATTGGTTTTCACTCTCTCTACGTCACCCCCACACAAATCCTTTATCTTCAGCTTCATCCATGGACAGGATGGAAAGGAGATAGTATTGCTGAGACATCTCAGCAATGCAGTCTCCTTCTTTCCACCCCACCCAGTATATTTTCTCTAAAGTCTTTCACCTACCTTCCTATACGGAGGCCATAGCCAGAAATTGGAGCTGGAGGGTACAATTGTCAAGGGCAGAATTTAGGCCATACTAGGGGATGTGAAGCTAGAGCAGCGGGGCATACCAGCATCTGGTAGTCCAACCTTTCCTTATGTAATGATCAGGATGTCACAGCTTAGCCATTACTAGTCAGGGGCCAGAGCCAAACACAACCAAAGTGCAATCTTAAACAGAGTTCTGTCCTTCTAAAACTCTTTTTTTATATAAAGATTTTTATTAAATAAAGGAAAAATGCATACAAACATCTCTATAACAATACATAACATTTTGATTTAACAGTTGGTTTGAAAAATAGATGAAGCTACAGCTTGCAAATATATAACAGAAGCTACTTCAGTCTTACAAATGTAACAAATCTATGGGATAAACATTTTCCGGCACTTTACCATTAGTTGACAAGTATTCTAATAGTGGATACCAAACTGCTACAAATTGGGCTTTTTGTTTTACATTGTCATTTGACACATTTTTATAAGCAATCTTCTCCATCACGTAAAATTCCCAATTGTGAATTGTTTTTCCATTTGATGGCGATACAAGTTCTGGCTGGCAGAAAATCTATTAGTGATTTCTTTGTATTCTGCAAATCACAATTTCCCCCCAAAATTATTTATTTTATTTATTTCATTTCATTTATACCCCGCCCTCCCCACACGCGGGCTCAGGGCGGCTTACACAGGCACAAAAGTGCGGTAAAAATACTACAAGTTAAAACAATTAAGGCACAAGTGCAGTAAAAGTCAACGGTTAAAACAGTTTAGGCAAAAATGCACATCTCACAGGATACATAAATGACTACAATACTTACTCCCTATTGCATATCCCAGTGAGGTCAAAAGGGGTGGGGATGCCATGGGCCATGATGTTTCAGCTGGCCAGTCAGCCCGACATGGCAGAACTGCTCTGCAGTTGCACGATGGTGGCAGTGGCGGCGACTCCTACTCAAAAGCCTGGTGGAAGAGCTCCGTCATGCAGGCCCTGCGAAACTGTACCAGGTCCCACAGGCCCTGATCTCCGGGAGCTCATTCCACCAGGTAGGAGCCACCACTGAAAAGGACCTAGCCCTTGTGGCAGCAAGCCTGACCTCCTTGGGGCCCGGGGTCACTAGACGGTGTTGTGACCCCGACCAAAGTGCTCTTTGGGGCCTGTGTGGGGAAAGGCGGTCCCTCAGGTATGCTGGACCCTTGCCAAGTAGGGTTTTAAAGGTAAGCACCAGCACTTTGAAGCGAATCTGGAACGCTATAGGCAGCCAGTGCAGCGCTTTCAGCACAAGTTGCATGTGGTCCCATCTAGAGGCACCCGCTACCAACCTGGCCGCCGCATTCTTCACCAGCTGCAGCCTCTGAATTTGTGAAAAAGGCAGCCCCATGTAGAGAGCGTTACAGTAGTCTAACCTCAAGGTGACCGTTCGCATGGATCACTGTGGCCAGATCACCGCGGCTAAGGAAGGGGACCAACTGTCGCACCAGCCGTAGATGATAAAAGGCTGCTTTGGCAGTGGCCGCCCACAGGGCCTCCATCGTTAAGGTGGGGTCCAGGAGCACTCCCAAACTCCTAACCTCCGAAGCTGGCACCAAAGGTGTCCCATCGAAGGCTGGGAGCAGGAGCCCCAATCCCATACCACCCAGGCACAGGACCTCTGTCTTCACCGGGTTCAGCTTCAGCCGGCTCAGCTTCAGCCACCCAGCCACGGCTTGTAAAGCCCGGTGAAGATCTTCTGGGTCGGAGTTCAACTGGTCGCCCAATAGATAGAGCTGGGTGTCATCGGCATATTGATGACACCCAAGCCCATACCTCCGGACAATCTGGGCGAGGGGGTGCATGTATATGTTAAATAGCATCGGGGAGAGTACTGCCCCCTGGGGCACTCCGCATTCAAGCAGGTGCCTCTGGGACTGCTGCTCCCCTAGCCCAACCCTCTGTCCCCGACCTTGGAGAAAAGAAACAAGCCATTGAAGGACGAGCACCTGAATCCCCGTGCTGGCAAGGCAGTGGGCCGTGCTGGCAAGGCAGTGGGCCAGCAGCTGGTGGTCGACCGTATCAAATGCGGCCGACAGATCTAACAACAACGGCACCACCACACCGCCTCAATCCAGATGTCTACGGAGATCGTCAGTAAGGGCAACCAGCACTGTCTCCGTCCCATGCCCTGGGCGAAAGCCAGACTGGAATGGATCAAGGACGGAAGCGTCATCTAGAAATCCCTGTAACTGCGTCGCCACCGCCCTCCCAATCAGTTTGCCCAAAAAGATAATGATAATAATTCCGGCTTGATTGGAATAAGGTAACCTGTTATTGCATTGATCTGCTATACATGGGCATGACCACCAGCAGTGGATGAAAGAAGCAGTTGATCCACATCCTTTCCAACACAGAGAACTCATGGAGGGGTATATATAGTGTAGTTTTTGAGGTATAAATAGCACCTTGTTAAGATCTTAAATGATTGCATTTTGATATCAATAGAGTGTGACTATAAAGTTGAGGACCTCCAAATAGATTGCCACTGTTGGTTCGATATAGACCTATTACAGTCCTGTTCCCAGCTATTCTGGTAGGAAAATGGTTTTTCAAGATTTGTCTGCCCCAGTAAAACTCTTGAAGTCAATAGGTTTAGAAGGGTGTAACTCTTCTTAGGATTGCAATGTTAGTTTTGTCATGTTAACAGCTGCAGCACACAGATACTGTTCTCTCAACCAGCTAATGCTTTGTGGCCAGTTAACTTAATCTCACCCTTCTCCCCTTTACTGTCCAGACCTATCTTCTGTGTTTCCTATGCACAAAGACTACCTTCTCATGGTGTTTTCTAGAGCAAAATGCACAAGTATGTATTGATGCAATGCTTTGAAAAGGGGTGGGTCGTAATATAGAATATAAAGACACCAGCTCTGGGATTTTGTATTGATCAGTTTTCAGCTTCTGCTAAAAGAAATGTGCATAGCACTCCAGTGAAAATGATTGAAATGTGCATCACTGCAAGTGATATAATTTTAAAATGGTATTAAGGGGGAAAGTTCCAGCAATGGAGCAAGGACAGGATAATATCCAGGAAGAGGGACACCATGCAGAAAACCTCTTATGGGAGATCTTGGATCTTTTTCATTATCCTTTGCACAAGAAATCTAGTAAGTCAGAACACTGAAGAGTGACAAACTGCAGGATGTAGTACATCAACTCATTACATGATTAGTGGGACACCTTTCTAGAGTGCCACCTGCAATTAGGATTGTCTCACCAGTCAGAGTGGTCTGATATTGTCAGTTGGATGTATTGTCAGTTTGAATGTAGTCAAATATTCCATGAAGCCAAGAATGCTACTGTGTAGTTGGCAGCTTACCTTTTTCATTTCATATGGTATCAATTCATATGGTATCATTTGTTAGTAAGAGTATAATGCAGATTGTTTTCCCATCATCCAACAGTATGGGCAGGCTTATGGGCAGGCTTATTAAAAGGTATTATCTCCTACCTTCTCTTATGGCTCAAGGTGTCTTACAATTTTAAATTGACCAGCCATAATACAGTAAAGCACCATTAACCTGCCTCCTCCAAGAAAATGTCTGCTGCTCAAGCCCAACTAAAAGCCTTATCAAATAAAACAGCTTTACAGTGCTTCCTAAAACTTTCTAAGAACAGTGTCCTCCTCAGAGAGCCCATTCCACAAGCAGGAGCTATTATTGAAAAGGAAGAGGCTCTGGTGGGTGTCTGGCAGTCAGTCCTAAGCGGCAGGAACAAACAGAAGGTGATAGCTAGACACCAGTAATAGGTGCATGGGTTCATATGGAGATAGTCTTTCTCCAGGCCTAGTGCCACATTCTAAACCAATATTCAAGAACAGCCCCACATAGAGTATGTTACAGCAGTCAAACCGCAAGGTTACAAAATGATTAGCATGTCCAGGTCAGCTGAGTCTAAGAAAAAGGAAAGTTCATGAACTAGATGCAGCTGATGGAAAAAACTCTTGGACCAGCAAGGTTGGGCTCGAGTATTTTCAAGGCATAGGTTCAGAACTGAGGTGGGTGTATATGGAGGCATCAATAATGAAATACAAAACTGAGTGTCATCCATATATTGATGACAGCCAATCCCTAAGCTCCAGATGAACTCATTCAGTGACCTCATATACATATTGAGGAGCATAGGTGACAAGACTGAACCTTGTGAGGCACTCTACAACACCAGTCCCAGCCTATTGACTCTTGTTGTTGTTGTTCAGTCGCACAGTCGAGTCCGACTCTTTGCGACCCCATGGACCAGATCACGCCAGGCCTTCCTGTCTTCCGCCGTCCTCTGAAGTTGGCTCAATTTCATGTTTGTTGCATCTATGATACTGTCTAACCATCTCATCCTTTGCCGTCCCCGTCTTCTTTGACCTTCAGTCTTTCCCAGCATCAGGGTCTTCTATTGACTCTACTGTGGTCTAAACTCTCTGTGTCCAATCCAACAAAAAAGGCCAAAGGTCCCAAAGAACTACTCCAACATTTGGATGAGAATGGAGTGTACTAGGGGTGTGCAAATTTGTTTTACCAGTATTTTTCAGTTTGGGTCTGTTGGACCCGAAAAATCCGAGATTTCTCTTATGTTCTTATTACAAGCATGGACGGCTTCAAAAGGGAATTAGTTACCAGTATTTTTCAGTTTGGGTCTGTTGGACCCGAAAAATCCGAGATCCAAATACCAGGTTTAAATTGGGCTTCAAGAGAAGCCTGTCACAGCTCTCAGCTCCCCACCACCCCAGCTGATCCTTGGGCTGATATCTGCAGTCACTTTAAAGTTTAAATGAACTGCATAAGCCTCATTGATAGGGTTGCCAGGTCTGGGTTGGAAAATACCTGGAGACTTTGGGGGGGGATACAAGAGAGAGTGGGGTTTGGGGAGGGGAGGGGCCTCAGCAGGGTACAGTGCCATAGAGTCCACCCTTCAAAGCAGGCATTTTCTCCAGGGGAGCTGATCTCTGTCAGCTGGAGATCAGTTGTAAAAGCAGGAGATCTCCAGGCCCCACCTGGATGCTGGCAACCCTACTCCTCGACAAGGAGCTGAGAAGCAGGAGCAATCTGCTCCTGTCTCTCCACAGTTTTCTGATCTACCGTGTTTCCCCGAAAATAAGACACTGTCTTATATTTATTTTTTCTCAAGAAGACACACTAGGGCTTATACCACAAATGCATAGAAATCCTGCCAAGGCTTATTTTTGGGGTAGGTCTTATTTTCGGGGAAACAGGGTACCTGAAATCCCCAAATATATCCGGGATTTTCTTGGGATTTTTTCCCAGTTTTCCTGAGAAAACCCTGATACATTTGGGAAGCCGAAATATTTTCGGGTCGGGTAGATCTGAATGCACACCCCTAGAGCAGATATTCAAAAACATCATGGTTTCACAATAATTAACTTATTTCTGCTGTTACCATCAGCACCAGACCTGTTGCTATGAAAGTATATTTTTGTTGTTTTAATAAAATTAGAGGCTTAAAGATTATTAGTTGCTGTAGATTTTCTGGGTTTAAAGATTCTTCACCCATTTTTGACAATGTTTGGTTATTTGAGTAAATCTTTTTTGACCAGTCAATGGCCAGCCCTTAATTAATCCAACAGTAACAGGAATTTTTAAAAAGTCAGATACACAAGTTTCACTTTTTTATCCTTGAAATTTTTTGAATGAGAACTAAAACTTTCAGTCAGCATTACTTGCACTTTTGTTGTGATTTTCCCTTCAGAGATGTCCTGGGTAAAGAAAGAAACAGATATTCCCACGAAAGGCTTCATTAAACTGTGTGAGAAGCTAGGTTAATATTTCATTAAGGTGCTACAAAATAGCCTTGCAGACGGAACAAAACCAGAAGTACTTAGTGAAACTACAATGAAACTTTTGGCTGCTTAATCCTATTTGCTAAGAAAGGAACTCTCATTCGAAATATTTTAAACATCTTAACAGAAAGCAGCCTCTTTGACAGCCTGATGGGAGATTTTTGTAACACTTATGCCCTGCTGTTCCAGGAGAAAGCACATAGTGGCATACATGTAGTACCCAGGCAAAGTCACAGAACTGAGCCTGCTTAACTTCAGCAGCAGAATGGCATCTTGTGCCTTTCATACATGGCAGTGCTCCTTCTAGAGTTCCGACAGAACAGAGATCATAGTACCATTGCTTATTTTTGTTTACTGTTATTCAGAAATACAGTGAGCGTTCTGCAAATGGGTAAAAAACGAGCTATGTTAATACATTGGAGAATAGTAATAGTGTGAGTACCCGAAGCAATATTTTGATATTAGCAGTTCATTTGTATGTCGGAGACTTTGTAAATAAGAAGATTGTACAAAGTCGCTTGTGCTTACAATACTGTGAATTTAGACTGGAAGTATACATTTTGGCAGATCCATGACTGCAGCTAGAAAACATGGCCCCACATCTCCTCCTTTCTCCTGTAATGTCCATAAAGGAATGACATCATACTGCATGTGTCCCTGCTACACCTACACTTCATTGGTGGCCACTTCTGAGAGCAAGGAAACTCACAATGTGATGAAGTTACATTATACATTTTGTATCTCTAGATGTTATCGAGGGGAGGGAGAAAGAGATGGGGGGGCCTGTGGGCTTTGTCAGCCACCCAGTATGTGGTACAGTCTTTGTTTCTGGCTTCCAATTAATACATGAAGGAAGATGACAAGCATCTGGGCAATACAGAGACATGGCCTATGTATACAGATACCCACCACCACCACCATTCTTGCCAGGATACCAACTACTCTACAGATATATGTTTTGTGATTTTGGCACTCTGGCATTCCCCTGTTCTTTAGTATTAGCAAAGCTGATACAAGGATAATAGCCTTCATTAAAGCTGGACAGTCCCATTTACACACGGTAAAATGTTCCTTTATTCCTCTTTATTAAGATACATTTTTGGCGCTGATACTTGCCTCCTCCTGCTATGTCCCTGATAAAAAGCTGACGTCTTAAAAACCCTTCATATGCAGTCTATGCTTTCTGTGGTAGTTGTAATACTTTTTTTTTTAACTTCCCTGTGTTACAGGCAGCTTTAAGTGCCTTGAAACAGTTTTCAGAACAAGGCCTGGATCCAGTGGATGGAACTGCAAAGGTTGAAAATGGATCTCTTGAAAAGTAAGATACTATTCAGTATTCTTATACGTTTATGAGATGTGCCAGGTAAGATTAAAATACCCTTTAGATTGTAACATAATATTTTGTGCTTTAACATTTGTATAAAAGTTGTAATAATTTGGCACCATCACTAAGAATAACTTTCAGAATTACTTTAGACATTTATTAACTAGTGGTCCCTTAACCAACCTTTTCAACAAAGTCTTTTTACTGCATGAATTTTGTGCTTAGCACCATGAGTGTGGTATGAAGTCACATTTAAAGAATCCCTCATCATTGTCAGCTAAGATATGCCATGTAAAGGTAAACTTAGGTACTGTTATTTTCAGTCTCAGTTTGAAGGTGGCATTCTTCATTCATTTAAACACCTCACAAGGTTCTCCACTGCAATCTAGAGTGCTGTGTGTATTCGGATGTCCACACAGGCTGGCCACAGACAAATAAACTGCTCATCCACTTCATTGCAGTAAGGAGCACAGCCTGTGACTCCCTTTATGTTTTGAGTACTGTCCCATCAATGTAAGTGAATGGAGAAACCTGCAAGAGTGGGGGCGTTTTTGTGTGTGCATTAACATTCCCTGAATAAAAGGTTGAATAGCTGTACACTGTATAGTGGACTTCTAAAAATACAAGAAGCAACCAATATAGAAAGCAGAACAGCACAATGGTCAAATTGAATTGCTTTACACCGTAGGTAGTACACTGTAGGTAGTACCAGATTCTGTGTGGCTCTGCTTTGTGAAAGAAGTGCCATGATATATGTTCAGCTTGATGAAATCTGCACTTATATATATCCGTGTAGGTACAGGGTACCCTGATATCAAGTTATATCCAAATGAAAAAGAACAAATTTCCCACTATTTCCTCTTTAAAAGCAGTTTCTGCTTTTTAAAAAAGTGGGGAAATGCATATATCGGGAGTACCATTGTGTAGACATTTAAATAAATAAATGTTTGGGGGAAATTAAGGCCACCATAAGTAACCAAATTGTCCACACACGGGATGCAGTTAGATGGCTGCACATTCCTCCGTGCAGGGGAAAGCCCTCAATAAGCAGGCACTGTAGGAGAAAAGCAAGAGCTGGAATTTTCAACTGATATATAGTGGCTGTTTGTAAACTAATTTAATCAGAAACATTTACCACATGATCTCACCAGCATAGTATCTGAACATAAATATTGTTGTTTCACTCTAAAATGTCCCCCCTTGTGGTGACCTTTGAATCTCATGTGCCATCTGCTAATAAAAACGTCTCAAAGATGTGCAACCCTGGACCTTACTGCTCTTGTTAATGTATTAATCTTTCAGACAAGTCAAGCATCTGGGAGAAAATGCAGACAATAAGCAGACTAACTCAGGCACCATTGCTCAGGACTGCAAGGATTCAAAGGCTGTCGTCTAGGAGCCTCCCAGCACCCCTGGCTGCCACTGCATCCTTATAAACCTGTCAACACGCAATAGGGTGTATGTGTAGAAGGAAATGAATGACTAATACCATTATTTGAGTCTTATGTGAAGACAACACTATTCTAACAGAAAAGTTGATATACATGGTACTGTTTATTGAATAGAGGAGGGAGATAACTTAAATCTTTGCATGTTTCCCTCCAAAATTTGAGCATCGAATAATTCAGACTATTCCAGAGATAGCAAAATACTGACCAGGCCACTGGAGTTTTAAACAGCAAGTAATTAACTAAGTCTGACGAGGTGGAGGGAAGTTAAGTTTACAGTTGATTAATACTCTGGAAGAAACAGAACTCAATCCAATGTGGACTTTTTATTACTTTTTCGTAGCATAGCCTAAGTTTAGCTTTCCTCTTTTTTAAAAAACAAAATTATGCTTGAATATTTGAAAATTAACACATGACAGTGCTGTGAGAGTTGTAGCTGTTGTCTTCATATATAGTCATACGGCTTCTCTTTTTATGCCAACATTATGCATTCTTCATATCCTTATGGAATACGTTATGACTGTAAGATGCACTACTCCAAGTTGTTTGCAAACTGAAACTTTAAATCATGACAAGTATTTGCTTAGATATGAACGGATGTTTTTAACTATGTACTCCAAGAGAAAGCAGTGATGGTATTTGATTTCCCTTGCCGTTTTCCCTGGCCTCCCACAAACATGTCCCTCCCTTTCATTCTGCTCTGTGCTGTATGAAGGCACACTGGCACCCCATTCTGTGTTTGGTGTTGACCCATCATTTGCATCAACTGAGCGTTTCTAATATCTGCATTCTGACCAAGAACAGAGGAAGAGAATGAAAGTGTCAGCTAGGAAGAAGGACAAAAAGTGATGACACAGAACTGTATCAGATTCCACAGCTGACAGAGATGGGATGTGCACCTCCATTTTGTACCAACATATTTGAATTAAGCAAGCAGACAAATGCAGTAAAACCACATCAGTTCATGTATACAGTACTTGTATGGTCTCTTTCTTGGCTTGTAAGTAACACCAATCACATTTTTCACCTATCTCCTGCTATATACTGAGAACCGAGATTGCATTTTCTAGTGTGCTACTTTCTCCTGCTTTCTCCTATGACGAAATTGCCCCACAAGTGTTTTTCTGTCATGCATAATAAACTGCATAATAAACATGATAAGGGAACCACAAATACATACATTTTCACAATTTGCCACCAGAAAACATAGAATGGAGAACTAATTTGAAGTGTGTGTGTGTGTAAGAATGTTCATAAATATTCTTTTAAAAAATTATTTGTTAATACAAAGACCAGTTCTGTGATTTTAGTAAATGTTTGTTTTATTTATTGCTTTATTTATTTAGTTACTTACTATATCTATAGTCTGCCTTTCTCACTGAGACTCAAGGCGTATTATATAGTGTTCGCCAATTAGTACGATGAAATTTATAAGAAGCGGTGTCCTAGGACTAGGATTACAGAAATCTGAAGCAAAACAAAGTATTAGACATTATATGTTAATGCAGGAAATGATTTTATATAAATAGAAAACATGGAGAGAGATTATTGACTAAAGCCAACAGCGCTGTCTCCATCCCATAGGCGAGCCTGAAAGCAGATTGAAAAGCGTAAAGATCAGATGAGTAAGCCAAGAAGACTTGGAGTTGGTCTGCCACTGCTCTATCAGTCACCTTGCCCAGAAAGGCTAAATTAGAGACTGGGTGATAATTGGCCACAGCATTTTTCTGTAGTGGTGGTTTGTTAAATAGTGAATGGATAACCACATCTTCAAGTTACTGAGATAAGACATCCGTAGTCAATGATTAATTTATGATGGATGCCAACAACTCGATGTTGACCTTACATGATTTCTGCAGCCAGGGTGGGCAAAAATCCAAAGTACAAGTGGTGGCCTTCAGAGATGTGAAGATCCTCTCAATATCCATTATGGTAATTGGGTCAAAATGGTTCATAAACAGACCAGACCTCCTGTCTGAGCTTTGTTACTACTAGCATCCAAATCAGAGCATATTCGAGAGATTTTATCAGCAAACTTTTTTGCGAAAGCATCACAATTGATTACCTGTTTCTGAGATAATAAAGGCTCCCATTTAGGAGTCAGCAGATGGCGAGATACAGTTGGGATGTTGTTAACTAGCTGATACAGTGTTAGCAGAGACAGTTTTTTGCTGCTGTCATTGCTGCATCATAGGTCTTCCAGTGAGCTTGTGAAGGAACAGACTTGCACACCTCCCTCTCCCCATTCCTTCTTGTTGGACCCGAGAAAATTGGAAAAATCAGTGACCATCCAAAGTCTCTGCTCAGCAACGCCACCCCTTCCCCTCACTCTCCAAAATTAAACTGGGTAAGCAATTATGATACTATCTCCTGCTAAACAGAGTCTCATGTCTGGCAGTCGGTACCTGCCATTTTAGAGGCTCCTAGTTGCTGTGCCTGTTCCATTCCTATGAACTAACATGGGTGATCTATCACAACTTTGTAAATTCGAGCTATCATACTCCAGGGATGGCAAGTTTACCTGCTGCCCCTCATCTTTAGCTGACTTCAGGTAGCAAGACTGAATAGATGTTTGTTTCCAGAGATCTGTCTTACTCAGGATATGAGAGTTTGATAAATGAATTTTAAAACTGCAGATGGTCTCTTCAAGCATTCAGGCTGAGCAAGGGAACAAAGAAAAGGTGAAAACATGTGATTCCCTACACTCAGTACTCACCCTACACAATGCTTAAATAGGACAGGCTAGTATTACTTGAATTGCAGTAGTTAAAGTTAGACATTATGTCAGTTCTCATGATTTGTGATGTCTCCCCATTGTCCTTTGCTGCATGGACAAGATGGAGTCCCCAGGTAAAAACAGAGTCCTTCATTGCTTGTGCAAATCCAAGTACAGGGTTGCCAGGTCTTACCTCACTTTTAGCAGAGGGCTCCCGGGTCTGTCCTGGTATCCTCTTCATGTGTGCTTTGCATGCGCAGCACGATGATGTCACCTGGAAGTGATGTCATCACGGCGGGCACATCGACGCATCAATGCTCTCACATTGTGGACCACAGAGTTTCAGCCAAAAATGCTAGAGCGTTGATGTGTCAAGGTGCCCAGCATGAAGTCACTTCTGCCAGCAGGCCTGCGATGGATTGAAGCCCCCAAAATGGGGGGAACCCCTGCCCTGACTGGGAGTCTGGTAACCCTATCCAAGTAGCTTCTCCAGATGGAAGAGGAAATGGAAGAGAGCTGCTTCTCTGTGTCTAGAGAATTTATAATCTGGCCTGCTGAGTCCATTGCACCTTAGGATCATTTTGAACTTCCGGATTAAGGAAGGAGAGAGTACATTCTTGTCATTTAGCTGTTTCCCACTCTGACCCTTTTGGGTGTGACATTCTAGCAGGGTGTGAGGTGGTAAACTATTGTCCTGCTTCAGCCAGAGTCATCAGCATAACCAAGTGATTGAGTGCTCTGTGCTTGAAGCTTGATGGCTCCTTCCCCAACTCCTGCAGGCACACAGGTACAAGTTTGTAGCTGGGTTCCTGAGAGCACACAGAGTAATCACAATTATTGAAATGTTTACGTGAATGCTTGGGTGGAGGGAATTTCTCCACAGAGCCCTATAGCATGGTTTATCAGATTGTATATGAGTTTTCCACCAGCATTGCTCTAGATGACTCCCAGTTCTCTTCAGATCACCCAGCTCTGTGGTAAACCACAGAACAGGTTGTTTCCCAAGGGTGGGAGAGGTCAACAGGGGACAACCTTGTTGATAGCTGACAGGAGCTTCATGTTCCAAGCTCCCGCTGCAGCCCTACACAGTGCATTTGTTTGGAACCCCCAGAGCATTCTGGTATCCAGTAGACACATGAGTCTTCATGGATGGGCCATTTTAACTGCCCCCCTCTACAAAACATTGGAGCCACATTCACCCTTTCCTTGAGTAGATAGTGGTCAGACCACAGCACATGCTGAACCTCCAACCTGGAAATCACACCTTTCCTCAAAGTCTTAGTGGGAACGATTAAGTCCAAGGTGTGACCTTTTTCATACGTTGGGCCCGTGAAGATTTGAGAGATGCCTATGGCCAACAAATAGGGTTGCCAGCCCCCAGGTGGGAGTTTGCCCTGATTTGGCAGGTTCCTTCTTGCCACTGGCCAGCTGACTGGTGGGGGGAAGCCAGGCGCCATGTCCCCAGCTTGATGAAGTCATGCAGAAGTGATGTCATCGTGCCGGGGAAATGGTGGACCAACGCTCTGGTATTTTGGGCAAAACACTATGGTTACAATATGCAGATGTGTCCCCCCCCCCCCCGCGCTCCTGGAGAGCTCCCTCTCACCCCCCGCTGGCGAGCAAAGAGGACCTGGCAACCCTACCAACAAAGAAGCTACAAAATCCTGAGCTGTCCTGGCAAGGAAACCTCAGCATGAATGTTGAAGTGCCCCAAAACAGTCTAGGTGGCTCCAGTACCATGCCCACAAGCACCTCCTTTAATTCAGCCAGGGTGCCCAGAAGGCAGGCAGGTAAACCAGTAGAACATCTAATTTGTCCTTAGACTCCCAATATAAGAAGTGTACAATCATTGCCAGCAATAGTTTGCAGCAAGAGTCTGGGAAAAGGGGAAAGATGGAGGATGATAACCACCCCTTCTCCCCACTGTCCAAAGCAGGATTGATGAAAGCCCGCATAACCAGGCAAGTTAATTGGGACAGACAAACCACATCATTTTCTTCCAACCATGTCTACGTTACTTACAGAGCTGGTGCCACCACCTCTTTAAGTATTGAAAGCCATCTTAGCCATACGTCAAGAGCAGCAGTGTAGTGGTTAAAATTTTGGACTGGGGCTCACAAACCTCGATTTGAATCTTATGCCATATTGTTCCCTTATGCCATGGGATAGTTATTTTCTCAGCCTAAAACACAGGAATAATCCCATTTATTTATTTATTTAGTCATTTATTTATTGAATACATTTCTTATCTTGCCTTTCTTCCCAGTGAGGACCAAAAGCAGCTTACAAAAAATACCAGAATACAACTCAAAGAGACAAAAAGAACAAAAGGGTACGCTAAACAACATCCTGAGCTTGCCTTGGATCCACTGGGACATTCACTGAAGGCTGCCAGCCCTTTGGCTTTTGCTAAAAGACTTGCATCTCTGGCCACGCCCAACAAGAAGGAAACAAAGCTCGACCTGTCCAGCACATTCCCCTAAACTCCCCTCCCTTATGGTATGTGCAACATACTGAACTGTTGGGAAGAAAGTGAGATATAAATGAAATGAATAAATGCTTTTGAGATTTTCCCACACATTTTCAAGTCTCTCTTCATAGTCTTAACATCTAAAGCTTTCTTTTTTAAAAAAATGGATGCACAGATTTTAAACCTGATACTGATTTGGGTGTTTGCACAGAAAGACTGTTGAATTGTAAGCCACATTGTGCTCTGGTTTTTGATCTCGCATACTTCCAATTAGGATGAAAGCGCTGCAGTGGAAGCTCCCAGGATACACTGATAACATGAATTTTGCATGAGCTACAGATATGTTTGCCTTCTGGAGGAGTTCTCCAAACACACCACAAACACATATTCTCAGCCCTGACCGTATGACATAGCCTTGCTTTCATCCTGTTAAGGACTGGGCTATCTGTGTTGGAATAGTGTTTGAACTGACAAGTCATTGTTATAGCCATCACTGCCTTCAGAGCTGTAGTATGTGAAAGCAGACAAGCACATCAAAACCATAGATTGCCTTTATTCATGTAAAAGCTGAAACTGTGCTTTGAATTTTAAACTATGGTTAGCCTAAACCATGGTTTGACATGATGGTTGACTTGAGCCTTATAATCCAGTGCCACAAGGAAATTAGTTTTGTAGGCTCTGTGATCCCTCATATTGTTGATCTTTGAATCTCAGTCTTGCGTACTGCACTGCACTCTGAAGGGTCTGAGAGTATGCGGGATGCTGCCTTCCAGTCCCCTGAAACCAAGGTAAATTTTAGCAACAAGTTGTATATTTATGTTAGGAGGTCAACAATATTAGGTTTGAGGTCGGGGGGGGTTGGCGATGCCAGTAACTATGGTGGTCGCTTGATCTATCGGCTCCACTTCTCCTCCTTTGATATTCATAGAGCAAGACCCTAAACAAGACTCTGGACCTTCCCGGGATGGGAAAAAACATTGGCCCAATCTATTGGGGCACCCAAACTGCCAAGTAAGAACTCTCAAGATTTTTTCTCCCTGCGAGACTGTCGCCCTGACAGAAAGAAATTAGGCGCGGAAAAAACTAACAAGGCCACCAATCCTTCACTAGTTCAAGCTCTTGACTCAGCCCTAAGTAAAGAAGACCTTCCTAACCTCTTAGAAAGGATGGAAAAGTGACTTACCGATAATCTGCAACTGTTGCTACAGCCACTCAGGGACCAAGTGTTTGAAATTCAGGCTTCCTTATCTAATACTTCTAAAACAGTGGAGACGGCCCTAAGTCTCGGTATGACACTTAAAGACATGCAGGATTTGCAAATGAGAGAGGATACATACAGAAATTGTCTACTCACCTTAGAGGCTCAAGTTTGGCAACTAAATATTAAATTTTGTGGAATCCCGAAGGGAGAAGGCACTTCAGATATTATTTGTTTTATGTCTTCATGGCTTGCCTTTTTCTTCAAATTCGAGGCAGGAGTTGCGCCGGCCATTTTAAAAATGCACAGGATTGGGCTGCCTAACAATCCACGGCGGTGAGGGCCAAGGGACTTGCTAGTTCAATTCACAGATTGGAGGTCAAAAAATAGGGTACTGCAAGAAGCAAAAGTCAAGGGATTCTTATTATATAA
>NW_015169188.1:397537-412228 GCF_001447785.1 Gekko japonicus | reverse complement strand
TGGATGTACTGCAGGAGGCTCTTAGAATACGAAAAACTTTAAAACCCAATACTTCCCTCCTTCAGCAGGCGAACAAACAATATAAATGGATGGCTTCAGGAGGGCTACAAGTAAATCACTATGGTAATGTCCTGCATGCCTCCGTTAAAGAAACAGGTCTTGAACTTTTAGAAACATTAAAAATGTCCAAGACAACCGACAATGGCAGGAGCACCAAAAAAGGAAGACTTCAATCCCAAGGATCCCCTGAAAAAACCCAATAAAGTGCTTCCTCATGAGTCTATCTCACCTATGGCTGCAGAACGGTCTTCACAAGCACCTACGATCAGATATGGTGAAACGTTGCTAATATAGGATTTTAGCGGAGTATTGCTTCGTAAATGGTATTATGCTTGTTCTTATAGGTTGTAACTCACAGAGAGCCAGTTTGGTGTAGTGGTTAAGTGCGCGGATTCTAACCTGAGAGAACCGGGTTTGATTCCCCACTCCTCCACTTGCACCTGCTGATGTGACCTTGGGTCAGTCACAAGCTCTGGCACAGCTGTTCCTGAAAGAGCAGTTTGTGTCACTCAGCCCCACCCACCTCACAGGGTGTCTGTTGTGGGGAGGGGAAGGGAAAGGAGTTTGTAAGCCGCTCTGAGACTCCCAAGTGAAGGGCGAGATATAAATCCAATCTCCTCCTCCTCCTCCTCCTCCTCTTCTTCTTCTTCTTCTTCTTCTTGTAGGGGTTTGTTTATATATATTTTTCTTGTCAATTACACAGAAGGAGGGGGGCTTATAGTTCATTACTGCTCCCCAGTTAAGAGGCTGCTTTTGGTTGCTCACCTTATGCGAAAGGCGAGCAGGTTTCAAAGCAGGTCCATCACTATAGCTTTCACAGATCTTAGTGTATAGCTTAAAGTTAACTTTTTTGTTTGCATTGTACTAATACCATCACATTATCAGGTTATTATATATATTTTTCTTAAGGCTAAGTAGACAACCACTTTAGAAAGAGTTGGGGAAGAACTTTCACAGAGACAAAATAAGAAAAGAGGACCAAAAGGGGAAATAGATCAGGAAGGTATTGCACTTACAATTTTGTTTTTCTAGCCTTATTAATTCTGCACTTGAACTTATCCACTAATTGACTTCAAAGACTTTAAAATCTTATCAGAGTGTGTTTTTAAACAGTTTTAATATTCCTGATTAATTCAGAGTGTTTGATTTTGCTAGTTGATTTTATTATTTATTCTCATAAATAGATAAATTCATTGGGGTTTATTGCTAATCAATTTTGTAGTTGGTTCACTGCTTTTGATTGATTATATTGCATTTGTCCCTATTAATTGATAACTATATTAATCTAAGTATAGCTTTCTAGCATTGGTGTGCACATACAATATTCTGTTTGAAGCCTTATTATTTCTGCAATTGACCTTATTCACGGATTGTCTTCAACGATTTTAACATTTTATCAGAGTGTGTTTTCTACATAGCTTTGAATGTTCTTAATTCATTCAGAATATTTAATTTTGCTAGTTGATTGTATTTTTGATAATTCTCTTTAATAGACAAATTAATTGGGGTTAATTGCTAATCAATTTTGTAGTTGATTCATTGTTTTTGAGTGATTATATTGCTCTAGTCCATATTAACTGGTAACTAGATAGATCAAAGTATAGATTTCTAGGGTCTATATTTTGTCCTAATCACTTTTCTGTAGAGTTGCTCAGACTAACACAGATCTTATAAAACTATATAGCCTTTTTACACTACAATAAGCTAGGTAGCCTCTATAAAAACTCAAGATGGGTTCGCTCAGAGTCTGCTTGGTAAACATCAGAGGCATAAATAACTTGATTAAAAAAGAGGGTTTTACAGTATACAAAACAAATATGCCCAGCCATTCTTTTCCTCCAAGAAATACATCAACACTCAGCTACTCACCCAATTTTGAAGACTTCCCTATTCCCACAACAATTTCAAGCATCGAGGTCTTCAAAGTCCAGAGGTGTGGCTATACTTTTTGCAAAGAGGGTGACGTTTGTACTAAAAGGAAAACTAGCGGATCCCTTGGGCTGCTTCTTATTCATCAAGGCTCGATAGAGGGAAAATCTTGGACCTTTGCCTCAATTTATGCTCCCAATAATGATCAAATCTCCTTTATCAGGGACACACTCTCCAAACTGCAAGCTTTTAAAGAGGGAGACCTGGTTGTAGGCGGAGACTTTAATTTTATCGCTAATAACGGATTAGATCGCTCCCACAAGAAAATCAACAAACATCATCGACTGTCCTCAGGTACTAAATTAGCTGAACTGCTAGAGGCTTTTAATCTTAATGATACATGGAGAGAACTCCATCAGTCAGAGAGGGATTATTCATATTTTTCGGCCAGACACAATGTTTTCACCCAAGTCAACTATATCTTGATTTCTTCGTCCTTACTCCCACATCTGTACTCCACTAACATTGGGCCCAGACACCTCTCTGACCATGCTTGGCTGGAGTGCCATCTTCAAACATCATCAGACAATACAACTGACAGACGATGGTAGATGGCTACATCCATTTTATTGAAGTCATCAATCAAAGATAAACTGGAAAGAGATATTCAAAATTTCTTTGAAGATCACAAAAACACCGAGACGGCCTCCTCTGTCCAATTGGATGCGATGAAAGCAGTGATCAGGAGCTCCATCATATTTGCAATATCTCACCTGAGAAGAGAAACAGAAATTATGAACTGAAACATTACAACGCATTATTGATCTGGAACAGGAACACAAAATAACAGGAAAGAAATCAACTTTCACCAAACCTCAGGCAGAAAGAAAAGTTCTTGACTCTTTAGACCTCCAAGCGGTTCAAAGGAATCTTCTCATTTTAAAGCAGAAGTTCTGGCACAAATCAGCAAAAAACATGCACCTTCTTGCATGGAGGGTCAAGGGGAAAAAAGAGGAAAGATGTAATAAGGGCATTAAAAACTGCAGACAGGAGTTGTCATGCCACTTCAAAAGCCATTGCGAACACGTTTGCAAAATTCTATGAAACACTCTATTGTTCAAAATCTCTGTCTCCTTCAACTATAACTTCATATTTGGAATCTCTCTCGCCCTCGAAAACACTTTCCGCATAACAGGTGATATTGCTGGACAGCCCAATTATGCGACAGGAAGTGTTGGACGCAATCAAACACACAAAATTAAAGCTCTGGGTCTTGATGGCCTACCGGCTGAATTTTATAACACTTTTTGTCCTGTACTGACAGACCCTTTTCTGATGCTTTGCAATGATGTTTTACTTGAGGGAATCACACCACCTTCCTGGTCAGAATCTTCCATAGTCGTACTGCCCAAGAAGAACAAAGATCCTATGGACCAAGCATCATACAGGCCCATAGCGCTCATCAATAATGATGTAAAACTCTTCTCGACCATACTGGCAAACCGTCTTAAAGTTATAATCTCAGATGTAATAGCAGATGACCAGACTAACCGGCAGATCACAGACAACATAAGACGCACCCTCAATGTGATTCTTCATGGCAAAAAACACCAATCAGATGCCTTAATATTAGCACTAGACTTTGAAAAGGCGTTTGATTCCACTGAAATACCATATCTGATGGCACTGTTAAAGATCATGGGCTTTGGACGGAACTTTCTGACAGCCTTAAGTTCCATATACCAGCAACCAAAATCCAGAGTAAGAGTGAACAGTACCAACTCCTCCTTCTTTAACCCCAAACGCACAAGACAAGGCTGTCCACTCTCACCCTTGATATTTGCCATTGCCATTGAACCTTTAGCTGAAGAACTACGCAGAGCCAAGACATTCTCTGAAATCCATATAGTAGGAGTTGAACACAAAATGACATTATACACTGACGACATGACCCTATATGTGTCAGATCCTTTGAAATCACTCCCTGTTATTTCTACTATCATCACCAAGTTTGGTTCCGTATCTGGCCTCCCGCTAAATACACATAAATCTGAGATATTCCCCAGCACACTGTCTGATGAGACCAAGGCAACTCTGAAGCATAATTTTTCTTACAAATGGGCTACGACAGAATGGAGACATTTGGGAGTCCACATCCCTTTTGACCTGAACAAACTCCTAGGATGCAACTTCCACAGACTACACAAGGACATTCAGGGAAGGAGTAGGCACTGGAACAAACTGAATCTCTCCCTGGCGAACCACATGCAACTAATTCAAAGTTTCATATTCCCTTGTGTTTTTTTGTTTTTATTCAAGGTGTTACCGATTAACATTGCAGAGGCAGATCTCAAAAAATGGCAATGTACCCTTACCAACTTCTTACGTAACTCAACGAAATCTAGAATTGATAGCCGCCATCTGAGTAGACTGGTTTTGGCAGGAGGCTTTGGAATGCCTTCGCTGCACCATTACAATCAGGCATCCACTCTCTCCAACACGGTCTAAATGCTACAAGAAGACTCCAGTGCAAATTGGATGCTAATTGAGCACTCATATGCATCTCCTTTCACTCGCCAAGAAATATTTTGGATTCCTCCATCACAAAGGCCTAACACTATAACTCAAAATACATTCCTGAACTCTAAAGATCTGGAATCTCAAAAAGAAAGCTCTAGCCCCAAAGATCTAAACTATTTCTACGTACACATACCAACAGTGGTTTCCCCCTGGGATGGAACAAGGGGCCTTTCTGAACTGGACATCTGTAGGTCTCAAACAAATTCAAGATCTTGTTGTGAAAGGCGTGCTGCATCCCAAGAGTCACTTTGAAGATGATGAACACCAAAGTCTCCTGGCTTAGATATTACCAACTCAAAAGCCTTATAGAGTGGATTTCGGAAACAGGATCTTTAACAAGACCTAAAATCAACTTTGAAATCACTATAAATTAGTTCTCAGACCGGCAGCTAGGTCTTCTATCAAGACTACAAAATCCTGATGGACCTGGACAAAGATATTTTCTTGTCTGATAAGAGATCTTGGCACAAGGATCTTCAATGTGAGCTAACACCTCAACAATGGATGTCCATATGGGACTCTAAGGTGAATAAATCACAAATCTTTAACATTAGACTTCAGTTTTTTTAAACTTACAACAAGATGGTACCTCTCCCTGGTGTGGCTGAATCACATGCATCCATCTCACAGCCCGCTTTGTTGGAAGAAAAAAGTGATCTTTTCCATTGTTGGTGGGCTTGTCCAGTCATACAATCATTCTGGAAATCAGTACTAGAAGAAATCAACAAAATAACATCTCAAAATATTCCACTAGACCTGGCTATAGCTTTGTTGGATGTAACAAATGTTCAAACTCAAGACATTCACATTTCCGACCTTCTGTATTATTGGCGATAACCAGACTGTCAATAGCAGACTGTCAATCTTGGAAGTCTTCAAATCCCCTAACTTTCCAAACATGGAGAGATAAAATTTGGGACCAATTGATCATGCAGAAGATCACTGAAACCTCTAAATGTCTGTCATCTGGATCTACTAGCCACCAATCTAATTTTGTATGGACGTGGTTCCCTCTACTACAACACATGATGGAGAATGTCTTCCCTCTAACTCTGGTTACAATGAATGGCTACACTTCTGATTCACATCCTCTTAGTCTGAGCAATCTTTATCTCTCTCTACAGTTTTTAAGCTTTTTGGGAAAGTTTCCCTGTTACAAAAATAAATCAATAAGGTATATACCTCTGTTTGCTATTGCTTCTAGATTCTTCCTATATGCACAGTTATGCTTATAGATGTGGTTTGTTATAAATTGGTTTGACTGTACATGACAATTTAATCATTTATAAGTCTCATTGTATCAATGTATGAATTTTCAATAAACTTGTTAAAATTAAAAAAAACTGAATAAAAACAAACTTGTTAAAAGAATGGTTTGAGGTCTTTAAGAACTCCTGGGTATATGCCATCTAAACCTGGTTACTTGCTTAATTATTGAAATATTTGTATGGCCACTTTCCTTCTGACCAAAGTGACTCAAGTTTGACCAACAGGCAACAAACAATTAAAACCAAAATCAGACAATAAAAAATTAAATTACTTGCTAAATTCCTGGCTTTACAGTTCTTGTGAAAGACCTGCCCACCTCTTTGGAGAGTGATGCCACTGAGAAGGAGTGGGAAGTTTGAAGAAAGGGCTCAACTATCTGAGAGCTTATAACATGAAAGACCATCTTTCAAGTAAGCTGCCCCCCACTTGTGTAGAGCTTTGAAGATCAAAATAAGCATCTAATTTTTTTCAGATGCATACAGTAGTCCATGAAGAAGTTCCAAGGGCTATTTTGCATTAATTATAAGTTCTAAATAGTTTTCAAGAACAGCAACACAGAGTATGTTGCAATAGTCTAACCTCAAAGAAATATGGATCTACATGGCCAGGTTTCTGCCTCAAATGCAGCATATAGAAAGCATTCTTTGCCATTACATTTACCTAATCTAACCAAATTGCAGAAACCAATAATACCTCTAAAATCCTTGCAGAGGTAGCCCATTCAGTCTTAACTCATCCAAAGGGGCAGGGCAGTCCCCACCAAAGTATCTGCCTTATCAACAAACATCATCTCCATCTGATCTGTATTCAGCTTTACTTTGTTTTCTATCAGTCACTTGAATGACAGCCCCATATATTGGCCCAGCACAAAACCTTTGATGGTGTTTTCTAAGAAATATGGAGCTGTCATTAGCATACCAATGACACCCTACTACAAATCTTCCAATGATCACAATCAAAGGTTTCACATATAAATTTGATTTGGATGTTAGCCTTAGAACTTCCATCTCTCACCAGTATTTGACTGAATTCTCCCAATGCCATTCCTGAAAGCATAGTAAAAACAGATGCAAAGAATTCTCTCCCCCCCCCTTTGGCAATCCTTTGTCCCCTAAGTGCCCTGCTGCCTCCTTGGCCAGTTTCCTGCTGCTGCCCTATTGCAAGAATTCCTTATTGCTTATCTTAATGTTTTTAAGCATTATATGATCCATCAGAGCCTGTGCTCCTTATTCCCTCATTTGGACAAAATTTTCACTTCTTGCCACACATTCAATGGTATTGGGAATGAGGAAACCAAGTCTAATGAATAGGGTGTCCGGTTCTCTTGTCCCAGCAAAGTTTCTTCACACTTGCAGACCACAGTCACTATATGCCCATGAGAGAGACAACAGTGCTGGTCTGCCCTGCATGCAGTCCTCTTCCACTTGCCTTATCATGGAGCTAAGGGTGTCCTGGCTTATATGGGGCTGGGAAGGGGTTATGACTGGCCGCGGACTTAGACCCAAACTAGGCATGGCGTCCTGTGTGCCACCACCATGGGCATTGGCAGTTGCACTACAGCTGTCAGTTCCCTGTGGGAACTCCGTTCCATAGCACTGCAAGGGCTTGACCTGGACTGGAAAGAACCAGAAATATTGGGGGGAATCGAAACACATGCAATACTTACTTTCCTATCAAACCTAAACCAATTTTTCTGCTTTGACATAAAATGCATAGTTTATAACTTATTTAGCGTATGAAATTGTATTGATTTGAATATTTATAGCATTTTAAATTATAAATACCTCTGTTTTCGACAAGCAAAATGGCAAATATACCCAGCACTAAAGCGAGATAGAGTTGCAAACTGCTGCACCCTAAACTGTTCTAGATTTCACTTATTCTGATGTATATATTTCACAGGATTATTCACTGCTCCCCCAATACCCCAATTTATCCAATGAAAAAATCGGGAGGATTGGGGGGGGAAGCCCTCAGACTTGACTGAGGTAACCATTGTTTTATAACCATTTGACTTGTGTCAAAAGGAAAAAAAGTCTGCTTTTTTTCCTATGTGCCCCAAAGTTCCCAGTTTTTCCATCAGAAAAATTGGATGCTACACATTTTGTGTAAATAAAACCTTCTCTTAAAAAGTATTTGTTTCATTCCAAAAGAAACAAAAAGTTTAATAGGAGGGTTTTTTTAATTGCTCTGCAAAATTCCCATTAAAAATGGGGGGGGGTGTTCTTTAGACTTCATACTATACATTTGGAATGAGTAAAACACTGTCTTTAAAGGCATTTAACTCATTTCAAATAAAAATACACCATATGAGTGGGGTTACAGTGGTCCCTCAAGTTGGTCAAATTTTTGTCAGAAAAATGGGGGAAGACCTTGAAAAAACTTTCCCCCCCCCCCCCAAGACCTTCACATCTCTGGTTATGTCTAGTACATTTTTATCCTGCCATTTCGCAAATGGAGAAAAGGCTGCTTCTGTGATCCTCACTTTAAGAACATAAGAACACAAGAGATGCCAATGCTGGATGAGGCCAAAGGCCCATCCAGTCCAACACTCTGTATCACACAGTGGCCAGAAATACCAGTGCCATCAGGAGGTCCACCAGTGGGGCCAGGTCATTAGAAGCCCTCCCACTGTTGACCCCCCCCAAGCACCAAGATGACAGAGCATCACTTGCCCCAGAGTCCCTATCTATACTTTGTGGCTAATAGCCACTGATGGACCTCTGTGCCATATGCTTATCTAATTCCCGTTTGAAGCCGTCCATGCTCGTAGCCGCCACCACTTCCTGTGGCAGTGAATTCCAAGTGTTAATCACTCTTTGGATGAAGAAGTACTTCCTTTTATCCGTTCTAACCCGACCGCTCAGCAATTTCATGGAGTGCCCACGAGTTCTTGTATTGTGAGAAAGGGAGAAAAGTACCTCTTTCTCTACCTGCTCTTTCCCATGCATAATCTTATAAACCTCAATCATGTCACCCCTCAGTCATCGTTTCTCCAAGCTAAAGAGCCCTAAGCGCCTTAACCTTTCCTCATAGGGAAAGTGTTCCAACCCTTTTATCATTTGAGTTGCCCTTTTCTGCACTTTTTCCAAAGCTATAATATTCTTTTTAACTTTATTATTAATTATTTATTATTTGCATTTATATCCCGCCTGTGGGCTCAGGGCAGGTAACCATTTCATCTTAAAACACAATAAAACATTATAACAAAACAATGGGTACAGTCTGAAACAGCATCAGTCTGGCCCGATGGTGCAGTGAGTTAAAGGCCTGTTGTTGGTAGTCAGTAAATAGACGGGTGACAGCAACCTCAGGGAGGCCATATATGGGCACCCATTGCCTCAACCAAAGGCCTGGTGGAACAACTCCGTCTTGCAGGCCCTCTGGATTTGAAGATACCGCAGGGCCCTGGTCTCAATAGGGAGCATATTCCACCAGGCCTGGGCCAGGACAGAGAAAGCCCTGGCCTTGGTGGAGGCAAGACGGGTGACCTTTGGGCCAGGGACCACCAGGAGGGGTTGATCTTTAGAGCGTAACGCTCTTCAAGGTGTATATGGGAAGAGTCGGTCCCTTAGATATGTTGGCCCCAGGCCATATAAGGTTGAAACCAGCACCTTGAAGCAAATCTGGTACTCAACTGGCAACCAATGCAGTTGGCGGAGCACGTGCCTAACATGAGCCCACACAGGTGTTGACATCAGCAGGTATGCCGCCGCATTCTGCACCAGTTGTAATTCCCAGATCAGCTTCAAGAGTAAGCCTGCATAGATCAAGTTGCAGTAATCCAGTCTGGAAGTGACCATTGTATGAGTCACCATTGCTAGGTCTTAGGAAGGAATATAGGGCTTCAGTAGTCTGATCTGCCTAAGATGGAAAAACGCAGATCTGGCAACTGCAGCAACCTGGGCCTCCATGGAAAGAGAAACTCCTCACTGTCTGGGCTGGTACCAAAGGTGTCCCTTCCGCCTGTGGCCCACATCTACCCCCCCTCAACCCAGGTACAGGACCTCTGTCTTTGATGGATTTAACTTCAAATGACTCTGCTGCAACCATCCAGCCTCACCCAAGTTCAAAGGAACAGAAAACGGATGGCTGTCCATTAACAGATAGAGCTGGGCGTCATCAGCATACTGATGACAACCCAGTCCATAACTCCAGAGTAACTGAGCAAAGGAGTGCATATAGATGTTAAATAACATTGGCACGAGGATTGCCCCCTGCGGCACTCCACATTCCAGTGGGTATCGCAGGGAGACCCTCTCGCCAAGTGCCACCCTCTGTCCCCGACCATGGAGGAAAAAGGAAAACCATTTCAAGGCAGTCCCCTGAACTCCTACATCGGCAAGGCAGTGGATCAATAGATCATAGTCGACTGTATCGAACACTGCCGTTAGATCTAATAGTAAGAGCAGCACCGATCCACCCCGTTCCAGATGTCTATGGAGGTCATCTGTAAGGACGACCAGAGCCGTCTCCATCCCATGACCAGGGCGGAAGCCAGACTGGAAGGAATCAAGGATGGAAGCGTCATCCAGGAAAGTCTGGAGTTGTTCGGCCACTGCTCTCTCAGCCACCTTACCCAGGAATGGTAAGTTCAACACTGGGTGGAGGTTGGTTAGGTTCCAAAGATGGGTTTTTTTTCAAGAGTGGACAAACTAATGCCTCCTTCAAAGCCTCTGGGAAAGTCCCAGTAGAAAGGGACAAGTTGATAATGTCTCCCAGAGGTAACTGAATGCTCTCCCCGCAGACTTTCACCAACCAGGAAGGGCATGGATCGAGGAGGCAAGTAGTCGGCCTTACCGCTTCCGGAATCCTGTTGACTTCTTCCTGAGAGAGTCGATTGAAGTGGTCCAATATTGGACCAGAAGACAGACAAAGGGCTTCCAGTTCTCTTACTATCTCAATTGTGGTTGGGAGGTCCTGGCGGAGTATCACGATCTTATCTGTGAAATAGCTCGCAAATGCCTCGCAGCCAATGGCCAATTCCCTACTATTTGGTCTGCCCTGTGGCAGAGTTGTAATGGACCGAATAATTCTAAATAATTCGGCCTGGTGTGAGCTTGCAGACACAATGGAGGCCACGTAGAATTCCTTCTTCGTGGCCTTCACAGCCATCTCATAGGCTTTCATAAGCATCCTATAAGATATTTGTGACACTTCATCATGAGCACGCCACCACCTCCGCTCTAGCTGTCTTAGCTCCTGCTTCATCCTCCACAGCCCTGATGTATACCAAGGTGCTGCTTTGGTGTGAGGGCATAGAGGATGCCAGGGAGCGATCTCGTTGATGGCTTCAGAGAGCTGGTGCTCCCAGTCCTCCAGCAGCTCATTCAATGAGCCACCAGGGAGCATTGGATCCTGCAGAGCTTCCTGAAGCCAAATGGGGTCCATTTGACTCTGTGGGTGAGCATAAATGCACTCACTGCCTAAACAGGGAAGGCACGGAATGCTCAGCCAGACCTTCAGGGCAAAGTGGTCAGAAGACCATGCGACTACATCTGTAGTCATCTGATCCACATGTATCCCCATCCCAAAAATCAGATCCTGCATGTGGCTCGCTTGATGTATGGGAGCCAATACAAGCTTGGAGAGTCCCAGTGCCTCCATGGATGATACCAGGTCCCTGGCTTGGGAAGACACTGCATCATCAGCATGGTCATTGAAGTCACCCAGGACCAGAGGTCTGGGGTACTCCAATGCCCAACCTGATACAGCATATAGCAGGTCGGAGAGGGTATCTGTCAGTGCGTTAGGCAGTTGGTACACCAGTCAGATAGCCAAACTCTCCTCAACATCACATGCCAGGCCTACACATTCAATACCGGAGATTGTGGGGACGGGGAGCGACCTGAAGGAAATAGCAGGTCGGAGAGGGTATCTGTCAGTGCGTTAGGCAGTTGGTACACCAGTCAGATAGCCAAACTCTCCTCAACATCACATGCCAGGCCTACACATTCAATACCGGAGATTGTGGGGACGGGGAGCGACCTGAAGGAACAAAATTCATGGATGAGCAAAGCCTCACACACCCCACCCATACATCCGAGACTGGTGAAAGACCGAAAATCCAGGTGCGGTAAGCTGATTCAAAGTGACAGTTTCGCCATCCCTCACTCAGGTTTTGGTCACACAGGCCAGGTCTACCCACGACTCCATGAAATAATCATGGAGCACATTGATCTTATTGATAGAACTGGTATTGACTAACACCAGTGTCAGAGAAGGGTAAGTTTTCCTAGCCCCACAACCAACATCTCTCATGATGGGACGTAGGTGGGAAGGAGTCCAAGCATTCCTATAGCTCTTGACTTCTGCCATTCAAATGAAAGGAATAGCACCTACACCCACCGCTATATCTCCCCCACCAGTGATTACGGAATCACTGGTATCCCTTGCCCTTGCATGGGCCCCGTCATCGATGCTGTCAATCCCAATTCACACTTTCCAGTAGCCAACAAAAGGCTGTACCTAACCAAGTGGTTAAGACACTGAACTGCAGGCTGTGGAAGGTCAGTAGTTCAGCGGTTCAAGACCCGGGTGCTGCAAGACAGGGTGAGCTCCTGTCTCTAGTTCCAGCTCCTGCCAACCTAGCAGTTCGAAAGCAAGAAATTGCAAGTAGATAAATAGGTACCACTTCAGTGGGAAGGTAACAGCGTTCCGTGCGCCTTGGTGTTTAGTCATGCCGGCCACATGACCACGGAAACGTCTTCGGACAGCGCTGGCTCTTCGGCTTTGAAACGGAGATGAGCACCGCAACCCTAGAGTCGGATTCAACTGGCTTTCGAGCAAGGGAACCTTTACCTTTAACCAGCTCTAAAAAACCCCACACAGTTTGTCTCTACCCACTATCTAACTGAATACCCCATCCACCTCACTGACTATCTAATTAACCCACCCCACACAGTTTGTCTCTACCCACTATCCACCTCACTGACTATCTAATTAACCAATTATCCAATTAATCCAATTCTGTTACAGAATTAACCCAATTGAATTGAACTAAATGAGAAATACAATCAAAGTAATCAATTACAGATATTCCAATCTAATTTGATTAATAGGCTAACAATCTCAATTTAATCAGTGGGGGGGAAATTAGGTTGGGGAAATACTATACAAATTCATTCAAAACTCTCCCTCTAACCTCCCCACCCCCACTCTAGAGATTATCAATGTGATTAACTTAAACTACATAAATACTTTGTTATCTTTTTGCCTTGCAACAAACACTGTGAGGTGTGATTGGCTGAAGGAGCGCGACTGGCTTAGCTTCATGGCCTGAGTGGAGGGGGGGTCTGGACCCGGGGGTCTCACAGGTCTCCCAACATCCAGTTGCTACTCCACACTGGCTTTCATGGTGATATTAAGATGTCACTATTCGGTATATGTCTGTTCGTAAGCCTGCTCTCTTGTTTGAGAATTCCAACACCTGTCTCAGCAATTTCCTGACAAAATATGTGTTGCTATTTTTATTCTTTCTTAGTCCTGCAGAGTCACTAGCAGGATTTGTTTCCGTTACCCATGATACCATTTTGTAGATCCAGGTTTGAGATTCATTAAGGATTGTGGCTCAGCACAACAGCTTGAAATTATGTAGTACAGCTACTCTTATTTTAAAGGGCTAAGGGACCCATTTGTAACAGGTTACAAGCTTAATTTTATTGTCAAGTAATATTTAATTAGGCCCCAAGGCCCAACGAAGCACACAATTGCACACAAGAGAAGGATTTTCATCAGGAAAACTGAAGGGCCTAATGCAATTAAAAAGAAGGAATTTGAACTGGACAATTTCAGACCCAAATGATGGCCTCAAAATGCACATTTAACCTTTCAACAGATGGTGCATATTCTAGGAATTAGTCCTGTATTTATAAATGAACTAGGAATAAGGCCCATTGTGGAAATAAATACAATGAGCACTAGAAAGAGGCTCCGGGAGAGTGCCAAGGCCGTGGGCACTCAGCATCAATTTGCCCTGGCAACCTCAGCAGGGTATAAGGACACAGAGTTCACCATTTTCTCCAGGAGAATGGATCAATGCCATCTGGATAGCAGTTGTAATTCTGAATGATCTCCAGCTCCCACCTGGAGATTGGCAAAAGTGGTTCCCCATGAGGGAATGGCTGGTTTGGAGGGCAGAGTCTATGGTATTGTACCTGTCTGAGACCCCACTCCTCCTCAAATCTCACCCTCTCCAGGCTCCATCTCTCAAATCTTCAGGAATTTCCCACCTGGAGTTAGCAACCCTATCTCCTTCTCAGGCAAGCATCAACCTACCTTCATTTCCCCCTCACTGATCCATCTCCCCACCACCAGCAGCCCCCACTGTGCTCTGAAGCCCTGACTGCCACATAACCTTGGCTGTCATAGGGGGGGCCAACTCAGCAGGGTATAAGGACACAGAGTCCACCATTTTCTCCAGGGGAACTGAACAATGCCATCTGGAGACCAGGTGGAATTCTGAGTGATCTCCAACCCTCAGCTGGATTTTGGCAACAGTGGTTCCCCATGTGGGAATGGCTGGTTTGGAGGGCAGTCTATGGCACTGTACCTGTCTCAGGTCCCATCGCTCCTCAAACCTCACCCTTTCCAGGCTCCATCCTTCAAATCTCCAGGAATTTTCCACCTTGAGTTGGCAACCCTAACTCCTTCCCAGCCAAGCATCAGTGTACCTTCATTTCCCCCTCACTGTTCAGCATTCCATCTCCCCCACCCACCTGCAGCCTCTACCTGGAGTTGGCAACCCTATCTCCTTCCCAGCCAAGCATCAATGTACCTTCATTTCCCGTTCACTTTTCAGCTTTTCATCTCCCCCCCAACCTGCAGCCTCTATTGTGCTCTGAAGCCTTGGCTGTCATGGGGGGAGGGGCCTGTCAGCAGGGTAGAAGGACACAATGAGTTTTCTCCCAAGGC
>NW_015169188.1:389017-397197 GCF_001447785.1 Gekko japonicus | reverse complement strand
CTTCTAACACAGAGCACAGTGGCTGATAGGGGAGTGGGCAGGGAAGAGCACACCTGGCCAATGGTACGCCAGTAGTCTTAACTTGCAGCCGATTGGCCAATGGCTGTGAGGCACGCCAGTAGTCTTAACTGGCAGCCGATGGGCCAATGGCTGTGAGAGCGCATGCAATCTTGCCACCCCCTAGGACAGAAGCCACCACCATTCAGCAATTATATATAAGAGAGAAGCGATGTTGATTACTGTGGCCTCCAGACCATTGATGTATATTCTGCAGCTAGGTTGTAGTTGATCAGAACAATGAAAGAGACGTCTGTGTAACTGAAATTAGTTTGCTAACCTTCAGGCGGGGCTGTGGTTTCTCCCAGAATTCCAACTGATCTCCAGATTACAGAGAAAATGGCATCTTCAGGAGGTGCCCTGTACGGTGATGTTACTGCTGTTCCCTCCCCAGGCTCCACCCCGGAATCTCCAGGAATTTCCCAACCCAGCGTTGGCAACCCATTATGACCTGGCTATGAATGTACTGCGAAACCAAGGATATTGCAGAGTCTGATTGCTGCTGCAGAATGTGGAAACCAAGAGCTTTGCATTTCAATCCTAAAAACACTCCTGGGAGTAAGCTCTACTGAATAAACCCAAGCAAACCCTAAGGAAGTCTATCCAGTGGCTTCCCATGCTGTTCAGTGGGGCTTATTTCCAGGAAAGTCTCCTTGGGATTGTGGCCTTGATTTCTAAAAGACTGTGTTTAGAAGACCTCATGGCTCTGAGGAAAAAGATGAAAATGAATTAGCAGGTTTGGCATAACTCTAACGGGCTAAAATTTATTGTTGCTGGAGATGAGATTGGGTTGGCATGACTTATTCCAATAGCAAAATGTGAAGGTTCTGACTACAGTTTTGGGTGTCTTCTTTAAATACAGTATTTTTAGGACCCCTGACCCAAAAATGAAGCCTATTTTAGTGCATGTTACACTTATTTCCCAAGTTGTTTTGCAATTTGTATGAGGAGCCAACCACATACATAAAGTGTTAATTTTATACCATGTAACTGGCATTACGTTAAAGAATAAGAAACATATCATCTGTACAAATCCCAGTTTAATTCAGGGAATATAGCAGTAGTGGTGGAAGGTGTTTTTTGGTTTTGGTTTTTTTTAAAAAAAAATCTATTAATCCTTTGTAGCCATTACTGTCCTAGTCCATTCTTTCATTAAACTCACTGTTGTTACTTAAACTGTTCTGCTGTTCATCACAAACACTTGGGTAGTTAGAAGTTCAGATTTATTTGGATGTGAGGCCATCCAGTTGAGAAGAAGGGAGGTTTATGATGTGGTCTTAATTTTGATACCTTCATGTTCAAGAAGTCTGGATAATTATTGAAGTGCATGTAACTGAGGCCCTTTGGTATTGAATTTAGGCAGAATTCAGCTTCAGATTGTCAGTGCCTTAAAAGCATGTTCACCTTTATTTTACTGTGATTCTGCGTTTGTTTCACTGGAGATGTTAAAGAAGATGCCATTCGTTGGCAAAGGCTAGTAGGGTTCAGATGTTCTTACACACACACTCAAGATGCGAAGGTCAGTGGAGAAGGAAAGGCACTAAAGTCTTGAGTTTTGCTGAGAAGTTCTTTTACATATAGAACTGGCTGGAGTGTGTCAGGTGCCCTTTGCATGCTCTTCTTTAGTCCATCCTGATCCCCAAGCACTGGGGATTATTAGGAAGGGTATTGTAAACAGATCAGCCAATATCATAATGCCCCTATATAAATCAATGGTGCGACCTCATCTGGAATACTGTGTGCAATTCTGGTCACCACACCTTAAAAAGGATATTATAGCTTTGGAAAAAGTGCAGAAAAGAGCAACTCGAATGATAAAAGGGTTGGAACACTTTCCCTATGAGGAAAGGTTAAGGCACTTAGGGCTCTTTAGCTTGGAGAAAAGACGACTGAGGGGTGACATGATTGAGGTTTACAAGATTATGCATGGGATAGAGGAGGTAGAGAAAGAGGTACTTTTCTCCCTTTCTCACAATACAAGAACCCGTGGGCACTCCATGAAACTGCAGAGCGGTCGGGTTAGAACGGATAAAAGGAAGTACTTCTTCACCCAAAGAGTGATTAACACATGGAATTCACTGCCACAGGAGGTGGTGGCGGCTACAAGCATGGACAGCTTCAAGAGAAAACTGGGTAAACATATGGAGCACAGGTCCATCAGTGGCTATTAGCCACAAGGTATAGATAGGGACTCTGGGGCAAGTGATGCTCTGTCATCTTGGTGCTTGGGGGCGTCAACAGTGAAAGGGCTTCTAATGTCCTGGCCCCACTGGTGGACCTCCTGATAGCACTGGTATTTCTGGCCACTGTGGGATACAGAGTGTTGGACTGGATGGGCCTTTGGCCTGATCCAACATTGGCATCTCTTATGTTCTTATGAGAAGGTGAATTTTCAAAAGGCACGCTGTGGACTAAATTTTCAACAAATGTACTTCAAATCAAGGCCACGTTACCATAAGGTATTATAACTGTTATTGCAGAAAAGCATGTTGCCTCACAATAATTATTTCAAGACGCAGTGCCACTCAAGCTGAACTTGATTTTTTTAAAGTATGAAAAAGTGTTTATCAAGAACCACATTGGTTATGAAAGCTCCTCATTGTTGTAGTTGTTTGTTTCTTTAAATGCCAACTGCTGCAGTTGTTAACAGAATCTCAAATTTTATCCGGTCATGACAAAAGGAGGCTACAGGAAGCTTGCAACAATTTATCAGTGCTTCCCAAGTTATGAACCTTTCAGAAAAACCTTCAGATCAAAGACAGGGAATAGCCTGCTGATTCACAAAGTGATTTTCTCCCCTGTATTCATTGGGATGCATTCATACTTAAGTAGCATGGTGCGACTATCCCTTTTGGTGATAAAAGTGGCCAGAGACAAACTTTGATTATGCATGCATTTGTCTCTCACTTATGTGTCATTTGGATTATACCAAGTCATGAATCCATACAGGGAACTCTGTTTCAAGTATGCAGGTATTCTCTTCCTCAGCAGTGTGGACTGCTATCAGCACTTAGCTGGCTTTCAAGTGCACTTAAATCACAGCTTCACTCTCAAGGGTGACAAATAAGCCAGTTGTGCTGTTATGGGTCACATCTTGGTTCCCCTTCATCAGGTCTGCCTTTGCTCCATAGGCCACGACCTCACCCAATCTGATGGCTTCGGTTTGAAGACGAGTGTCCTCCCCTGGCTGACAGCATAGGCCAGTTGTCCCTCAGTCCCTAGTAGATTGCAGTGGTTTTCTCACAGGAAAGTAGAGAGGGAGCAAAGCAGAAGTTTTTATCATAGAGATTTCTGGTGATTCCTAGAGCAACCCTACATCACTTCCAGGTTTTCCCTGGAAGTGACATAGCAGCATAGCCATCACCCCCCATGTCTCCTCCCCCCAACCCTCCCACTGGTTGCCAGACATGGCAACCCTAACAGTACTAGAGGCTAGAGTGGAAGGACCAACTCTTTCTTGGCTAGGCACGAGTGACCAGTGGGAACTGTTGAACTAGCAAGGTGCTTAGCAACCTGCAGGTTTATATAAAAGACTGGAATCCCTCCCATTCCAGGTAGTCTAGTTGACATTACAGTTCCCGCCAAGACTTACAACAGTTGTATTCTTCCATTGCCTCCAAAAGAACAGAGTGCTGGAGTGGTCTTATTGTTATTTGGTGGTTAGCACAGGGGAATACTAACTCTGCTGGCTGTGCCATATTGAGGTGGGAAGCACTGACAAAGCAGTGCATGGTTGTTATGTTGCAAAGATTGGAGTTGAGGTTGGGTCCCAGACCAAATCCATGGGGCATATGTCTTGTGTGTGTGTGTGAAGTTGCAGCCAACTTAATGGCAACCCCAGCAAGGGCTTTCAAGGCAAGTGAGAAGCAGAGGTGGTTTGCCATTGTTTTCCTCTGCAGAGTCTTCCTTGGTGGTCTCCCATCCAAGTACCAACCCTGCTTAGCTTCCGAGATCTGACAAGATCATGCTGTTCTATGCTGCCTTTCCTATGCATGTGTCTTAGCCTTGCGCTAATACTAAGGCACTACCCCCTCTTCCATCCCATAAGCTGTTGTGCCAGCACGTTATACCCATCTGTGTGGGTGCAACGGATTCATTATCCTTAATTCTGGATAAGCAGAAGGCTTGCTGCTGAGCAGATAAAAGCAGTCCTGCGTTAACGTAATTCCTTCTTAGCTGGAAATCGCACAATTCACCAAGCCTGTCTGCACAAACTGTTTTTTTTTAAATTGCAGACCATTTGAAGCAATGTTGATTAGAATTCTAATCACATTAAGCCACAAAAGGCTTTCTGCAAGTATCAGAGACATCATTTTAAATGAGTCATTGCAGTTTGAAGCAGAAACTCATTAGGTATAAGGCACATTCTCAGACTGAGGTATTAGCAAGACCTGGTAGGCCAAGTTATCATCCTGTGCAAACTGAGCATGCACCTGAGATGCACCCAATGTTTCTCCTACGGTTGCTAGTTGAGCAAAATCATCAGCAGCTGCTACGAGCTGACTTGAAGGCAGCTTGCTATCCATTATTGATAATCCTCTGTGGAATTTCAGGGTACTGGGGTACACAAAGTATAATCCTAGAGTTACACGCTTCTAAGCCCATTAAAGTCAATGGGCTTAGAAGGATGTAACTCTGCATAGGATTGCACTGACTGTTAGAGGGCCACTGGTCTTGAATGTCTAGGCACAGAATGAGATTTAAAAATCCCAGTCCCAGTAAAAGAGCAGCAGTGATAAATGAAGGATGAATGACTTTATGGGACAGGAAGACAACAACTTGATTGGAAGGAATGGAAGTCTAACAGGCACCAGGGAATTATATTAGATGAAAGAAATAAACTAGCAGCAACCTCTCGGGAAGTGGGAGGCAGTTTTAGAAAGGGACATTTATTGGAGGAAGTAATACAGATATCCCAATGCGGTGATTGTATGTGTGGCTGTTATACTTCTCATATTTGAAAGAAGTTGGGCTGGATCGTGGAGTCACAGGGGCAGCTGAAGGAAGAGGGGCTGCCAAGCAAATCAGTATCCAGATCATCACAACATTATTCCATGGAACTGATAAAAAGAACATCGCATCACTGAAGGACATTTTGAAAAACTATCTAGATCAACCCCTAATTCACCTGGAAGGCAATGCAAACCATCCAACAGGCCTCCCAACAGCTACTTGCAGAATTCAACTATGCTTCAAGTAGGAGCAAGGTATCTTAAGAGAAAGATGCCTTCATAAAAAAGAACTCAAGCTGACTCATAAAACTGCCAGTTACCCAATCTTAAACTATACTACCAAGCTGCCAGAGTAAAATGGTTGAAAGACTTGCTATCAAACACTGCTGAAAATACACCAGCCTTTATAGAACAATATTTTGCCCTTGGGTGAGGAAAGAAAATAGGAAGAAATACTACAATAATGATAACATAGGGTTGCCAGACCCCCGGTTCTTCCAATTTTTTGGGCTTCTGCCTACCACCAGCCAGCTGGCCAGTAGGGGAAACCCCGCCCCCAAACAGGGACATTGCATGATGACGTCCCCGATGTGATGACATGTGGCTGCATTCTACTTTTTGAGCAAAACTCTATGGTTTTAGGTCAAAAACCCCACAGAGTTTTGCCCAAAATGCAGACCGTCACCACATGATGATGTCACTTCCACATGATGTCATCACATCAGGGACATCACATGACATCCCCACCCATACCCGGAATGCCCTCCCCCAAATCCCCTTACCAACAAGCCAAGGAGACCTGGAAACCCAGTTATAACACCATCATAAATGCAATACTAAATGTATGGGATCAAGTTAAAAATAAATTGTCATCAAGATTCTCTCCCTTATAGCATCTGTAATTAGTGACATGATTGATGAGATGAGCCTGGAATTTCTCCCCTTAAGAAGGTGGGAATTTTCAGGATTTAGTGATTACAGAAACTTGATAATTGACAACCGTGTAATCCCATATAGTGATATCAAAGATATTTTACAGCCCAGTATTTCAGTATTTGAATATCTCCAAGTCAGAGGTTACCTTTGTGATATGATACCCAAAAATGCTATTTTAAGACCTACAACAGAGTTTGAGGAACTGGTTTTAGCAAATGGTAAAAGTTTTATTTCCAGAAAGTAATCTTGTTTATTGAAAATGATGCTCAAACTTGATCAACACTTTTGCAGTAGGTGGCAAAAAATGTAGGTAACAACTTATATGATTTAACTTGGAAATGTATCTTCACTCATGGTACTTACCTTTACAATTTGCCTCTCTTTTAGAGAAAACCTGTTGAAAATGATTTACAGATGGCATTTAACTCCTTTAAGATTGGCAAAGATCTAGAAGACTGGTACCAGCATATGCTGGTTCTGTAAAGAAGATAAGGCAGATTTCTTTCACATGTGGTGGGCATGCATACGTGGCTAAATTTGCAGATGACACAAAGTTGTTCAGGGTGGTGACAACCAGGGAGGATTGTGAGGCACTCCAAAGGGATCTGTCAAGGATGACCGAGTGGGCGTCAACGTGGCAAATGGGGTTCAATGTGGCCAAGTGCAAAGTGATGCACATTGGAGCCAAAAATCCTAACTCAATGAAAATGTCGAGACAGTGTGTGACTGCAATAAAAACGGCCAACACTATGCTGGGGATTATTAGGAAGGGAACTGAAAACAAATCAGCCAGTATCATAATGCCCCTGTATAAATCGATGGTACGTCCTCATTTGGAGTACTGTGTACAGTTCTGGTCATCACACCTCAAAAAGGATATTATAGCATTGGAAAAAGTGCAGAAAAGGGCAACTAGAATGATAAAAAGGTTGGAACACTTTCCCTATGAAGAAAGGTTAAAGCGCTTGGGGCTCTTTAGCTTGGAGAAATGATGGCTGAGGGGTGACATGATCGAGGTTTATAAGATTATACATGGGATAGAGCAGGTTGAGAAAGAAGTACTTTTCTCCCTTTCTCACAATACAAGAACTCGTGGGCACTCCATGAAATTGCTGAGCGGTTGGGTTAGAACAGATAACCCAGGGTGGTGAAAACCAGTGAGGATTGTGGGTGGTGAAAACCAGTGAGGATTGTGAGGCACTCCAAAGGGATCTGTCAAGGATGGGCAAGTGGGCGTCAACATGGCAAATGGGGTTCAATGTGGCCAAGTGCAAGGTGATGCACATTGGAGCCAAAAATCCTAAATATAAATACACATTGATGGGGTCTGAACTGGCAGAGACTGAGCAAGAGAGAGATCTTGGAGTTGTAGTAGATAACTCACTGAAAATGTCGAGACAGTGTGTGACTGCAATAAAGAAGGCAAATGCTATGCTGGGGATTATTAGGAAGGGTATTGAAAACAGATCAGCCAATATAATAATGCCCCTATATAAATCAATGGTGAGACCTCATTTGGAATACTGTGTGCAATTCTGGTCACCACACCTTAAAAAGGATATTATAGCTTTGGAAAAAGTGCAGAAAAGGGCAACTCGAATGATAAAAGGGTTGGAACACTTTCCCTATGAGGAAAGGTTAAAGCGCTTAGGGCTCTTTAGCTTGGAGAAAAGACGACTGAGGGGTGACATGATCGAGGTTTATAAGATTATGCATGGGAAAGAGCAGGTAAAGAAAGAGGTACTTTTCTCCCTTTCTCACAATACAAGAACCCGTGGGCACTCCATGAAATTGCTGAGCGGTCGGGTTAGAACGGATAAAAGGAAGTACTTCTTCACCCAAAGAGTGATTAACACATGGAATTCACTGCCACAGGAAGTGGTGGCGGCTACAAGCATGGACGGCTTCAAAAGGGAATTAGATAAGCATATGGAGCAGAGGTCCATCAGTGGCTATTAGCCACAAGGTATAGCTAGGGGCTCTGGGGCAAGTGATGCTCTGTCTTCTTGGTGCTTGGGGGGGGGGTCAACAGTGGGAGGGCTTCTAATGTCCTGGCCCCACTGCTGGACCTCCTGATGGCACTGGTATTTCTGGCCACTGTGTGACACAGAGTGTTGGACTGGATGGGCCTTTGGCCTGATCCAACATTGGCGTCTCTTATGTTCTTATGAAAGCAAGAAATTGCAAGTAGATAAATAGGTACCACTTCGGTGGGAAGGTAACAGCATTCCGTGC
>NW_015169188.1:363090-387127 GCF_001447785.1 Gekko japonicus | reverse complement strand
TTTCACTGATTTCCATGTCTTGGACCAAGTATCTATATCTATAGTACGTCCAAAGTCTTGCATCCACATAACCATGCAATTTTTTACTGTTTCATCATATACATAGTCATCAATGCCTGGAGGTCCCGTCCCCCGGCTACCCCCCCCCCCCGCGGCTTTCACTGATTTCCATGTCTTGGACCAAGTATCTATATCTATAGTACGTCCAAAGTCTTGCATCCACATAACCATGCAATTTTTTACTGTTTCATCATATACATAGTCATCAAGGAGAAAGTTATATATCTTTTTTATTAACTTAGCATTTGTAGATAACTATAGCTTGTCTAGATCGGTTTTACCTCGATAGAAACCCTTACTTTTATCTAGATCATATCTCGCCTTCAACTGCATATTCTCCCACCAAGTCAGTTTAACATTTTATCAGAGTATCCTGTGAAATCAAATTACCATCATCATCTTGTAAAGTTTCATAACTTATCAATTTCGAATGTCATAAGAGAGGGTTTAATAAAAGCTTCTAGTGGTGATATCCATCTCGGTATTTGTATATATAAATGTTCTTTAACTTCTTGCCAAATCTTATTTAGTGCTCCTCTTATAGTATGTTGCTTAAAGTTTGAGTATATTTTATCTTTTTCATACCATAGGTATGCGTGCCATCCCATGGCTAGATCATGACCCTCTAGAGTTAGGATTCTTTTGTTCTCTTGATGAATAATTTCTATTAAAACTTACTTCAGCCTTGTCGCAATTATAGAGGCAAAGATGTTATAATCAGCGTTTAACAATGAGATTGGTCTGTAGTTCTTAATATCTTTCTCATCTGAATTTGGCTTGTGTATTAAGGTGATCAGAGCTTCATTCCAGGAGTTTGGCATTTTTCCTCTTGTTGCTATATCTTGTAGCAAATCCTTAAATAGAAGTAGGATTTGATCTTCGAATATTTGATATATCTCTGTTGGTATGCCATCCGGTCCTGGTGTTTTGTTCCTTTTCTGTTACTTCAAAGCAGGATATTTGACTATTTAATAGGGTTTTTTGTTTTTCATCAAACATCTTTTTATTCCATCTTGATATATAGTCTTTAGTTATCTGAGGGTATTATACTTCTTGCTCGTATAATTTCTTGTAAAAATTTTCTACAACTTCTTTTATTTCTAGTAAATTAAATTTTTCTTCTTGTTTATCATCTCTTAACACTTTAATTGACCTTTTTGCTCTCTCTTTTCTGAGTTTATAGGATAACCATATGGATGGCTTATTTGCATGTTCAAAATAAAATTGTCTTGTGTATTCCATATTTTTGGCTATTTCTTGTGTTAAAATGAGGTTCATCTGATGTTGTAATAATTTTAGCTTCGATTTGATTTGTTCAGTATCTCTACCTTTCTTCAGATTTTCTTCTTCTTGCTTGACTTGATTTACTAGGTTTATGTATTGAGTCTTCTTTTGCTTTTTCTTCCATGCCTCTTCATTAATAAACAACCCTCGTATTTAGGCTTTAAATGTTTCCCAGACTGTGAGAATAGAGGTTTCCAGTTGAATATTTCTTTTGAAAAAATCTTTAATTTCTATTTTAGTTTTTTCTACGAATTGTTCCTTGATTAACAGCTTTTTGTTCATATACCGTCTCATCTTCTTATGAGTATCCTGTAATGTCAACTTTATTGGATTGTGATCTCCGAATGTATTGGGAAGAATTTCTATTTCTTTAAGTTCGTTTATTAGTATCATTGAGGCCCATATCGATTCTAGACCATGAGTTATGTCTATTCGAGGTGAAGGTAAAATCTTTTTTCTCCAAGTTTCTCACTCTCCATAGATCGACTATATTATGTTCTTCTGCTAGTTCTAGGAAGGATTCTGGGAGGGTGTTTCCCCCACTCTTGTTTTTCCTCAGATTTTTCCTGTCTACTTCCTTATCAAATACTGCGTTGAAATCACCAATAATACATAATTCATCATATGTCTGGGATGCCACCATATCTTGTAACAACTGATTTTGATTAGGAGCGTATATATTTACAATCAACATTTTTTTGTTTTTTGATTCAAGGATTCAAGGATATTGCAACTATTCTCCCATCTGTTGATGTGAATATAGATTCTGGGTTTAGGTCTTCTTTAACATAGATGGTGACACCTCTTTTCTTCTTTTCATCTGCTGCATAGAATACAATTCCTGTTTTCTTAGAATTTAAGTATTTTGCATCTTTCTTCCTTATATGAGTCTCTTGTAAACATACTATCTCTGCTTTTAATTTGTTTAGTTGATGAAAAATCTTTTTTCATTTCTGAGGACTATTTAGGCCGTTCACATTTATCAACAAAATGTTCAGTTTATTCCTTCTTTCCATTTTTGTTGTGGATCTTATTTATTCTTGCTGTATGTCTAGTTATGACTTATAAAGAAGTGACATTTGCTCTCCTTCTCCCTTTAGTTTCTCTCTTCTTTTTTTTCTTCTTCATCTTTGCTATCGCTGGGTTCTTCTTCTATTTCACTTTCATCTTCATCTCCTTCTTCTTCATCATCACCTTCCCATCCAAATTTCTCCCCATGTTTTTCTAAAAAGTGTTTTGCTTTAAATGTGGAGTCAAGTTTATATCTCTTTCCTTCATGGTTGAACAATAGTCCCTCAGGGATAAGCCATCTATATGTAATCTCATTTACTTTTAATAAATCTGTTATTGTATAATATGCTTGTCTTCTTTCCCTCATTCTTTTATTCTCCATGATACATCTTTTAGAATCTTGATCACCTTTTCATTAATCATAACTACATTTTCATTAGAAGCCTTTAAGATTCTGTCTCTCATATATCTTCTAGTAAATTTAATATGGACTTCCCGTGGAGTTTTATGTCTTCGTGCATAGGCTGTATTTTTCCTGTATATCACATCTATTTCTCTTTCTACCTCATGTACCTAATTTTAGTTGTTCAGCCAGGTTTTGGATCAATTCTTCCTTTAGATTCCCCCCCCCCCAGATTTTCAGGCACGTTTTGACATTTTATGAGTAGCACAGCTTTATCCAATTCCAAATTCATCAATGTTTCCTCAATTTTTTTCTGTTTTCTGCTTCAGTTCATATACCTCCTGGCCCACCTTTTATAGTTTATCTTCAGTATTATTACATTCTTTAGCTAATATCTCTTGTTTGTTTTCACTGATTTGTTTTTTTATCTCTTCAGTATCTATTTTCATCTGTTGAGATATTTCTGTAATTTTTTTTGTATTGGTTCTAATTCTTGTTTTATCATTTCTCCCATCTTTATCTGTATAGGTTCTATTTCCTACTTCAATAAATCCGGTAATGTGGTGTCTATTATATGTTTGGTGGTCTGTTCCACTATTTCCTTTATTAGGATTTTTAAATCCTTATTTTGCATTTGCCATGCACTCATTGTGTTACGTTTAAGTTGTGTCTGAATGCTAGTTTGTCCTGGTGAAGTTAAGGAAACTTTCCTTGTTCCACTTCCTCCTGTAGCCATCTAATATTTAGTCTTAAATAGCCCTCAAAATTCTAAAACAATTGTCAGTCTCCTTTACTATTATAATATATATTAAGCCAGGGGTTCTAAGTCTATAGCAAGTATCTTTACAATCAAGTCTTAAATCTGTGTTGTTAAGTTTTGGATTTCTATCGTTTAAATACCTCTGTCACTCTTCCTGTCTTTGTTCTCTCTCCAATCTATTACTACTTTTCCAGTACTGTCACACTTTCCATCTCCAATCTGTTGCTGCTGCTCCTTTATAGTCTCTGCTCTACTGTTATAGTCTCTGCTCTACTGTGGTCTGTTGCTATCTCTGTCAAACTTTTATGATCTCTTTCCAGTCTGTTGTTATTGCTTCATTATTGTCTCTGAGCTGTTGCAGTCTGTCGCTGACTCTGTTGTCGTCACTGCAGAGAAGGCTGCCCAGCACCTTTCAAAGGCTCCCCCACCTTCCTTCAGCAGCAGCAGCAGCGGGGGGGGGGGTCTGGCCTAGAGGAAATGAGCTGCGGCTCCTGGAAAGCCGGACTTTCTCCTGAGGAAGATACTTCTCTTGGCTCCTGTGTGGGACTAACTGCGACTAACTGTCCCCTCAGTGACTGTTGGTAGGCAACCAAGATTGCTTCTGTCAGTAAAAAAACAGAGGACTTTCAGCATAACCCCTACCCCCCACACTGCCAGCTTGGCCACTTCACTGTCAGAAGAAACTTAAAATGGCTCTCTCTCCTTTTTGGCTCCACCGTGGCTGGCTGGCTAATGAGGGGGGAAAGCTGAAGATGCAGGGGCAGATAAAGGTATGTTGGTTGGTGAGTGGGAAGGAGAGAAGGAAGCAGGAAAAGGGGAGATACTATCAGGGCTTTCAGATCCCCTATTTATATATGCCTGTTTCCAAGCATGGATCGCAGGTTGACAAGATAAGTACAAAAACCATAAGCTAACAAAAACAAAAAAAAGACATAGTGTGTTAAAACAAATATAGTCCAGTTTCATTTCCCTTTGGCTCCTGTGTTACAATCTTGGCATTTTTTGTGAATTGGGTTTTGCTTCATTAAGAATTCAAAGCTTTAAATTCCATATGGAAAGATTTAGTTTCAAACAGCTAGCTCATCTTTCCCAATAAATCTTTCACATATGAATATAAAAATTAAGAGAACCATGGGCACTGTATCATTAGATATAGTGATAGGTATTAGAGTGGAACTGCTACCAGCTCCAGTTCACATTCCTTTGTTTGTGGCAAAGACCAGAAGGTCTGCAGGCTGGGTTGCCAACCTCCAGGTGGGTGGGTGGAGGTTTCCTGCCATTACAACTGATACCCAAGCAACAAAAATCATTTCCTCTGGAGAAAATGGCTGCTTTGGAAGGTGGACTCTATGGCATTATATGCCACTGAAGTCCCTCCCCTCCCCAAACCCCTCCTTCCTCAGGCTCCACCCCAAAATCTCCAGGTATTTCCCAACCCAGAGGTAGCAGCCTTGTCTTCAGGCTCCTTGTGTTAACTATTTGTGCTTGCAAGTCAATCGAAAGTAGACGCTCACATTTGTGGGTTTGGGAGAGGAATGGAAAAATGCCAGCTGGCTGCTGTAATTGATATTGCAATAGCCATCGCTGGTAACCTAAATGATGCTGATGTGAAGGGGAGGCAGAGAAAGATTAACATGCAGTTTCATTCTGTTGATATTGCATTTTGCTAAGTAAAGTGGTAGTAATGGACTTGACTTGCCATCTGTTTAAAGATGCTCATTTCTGCTGATAGCTGGAATTAATCTTGTACAGCACCAAGATGCACACACCGTTTGGATGACTCTGTCCCTGTACATGACACTGTACAATATTCATTTGAGCCATTTTAGTCATCTTTCCAATAAATTGAAAACATTTCCCACAGATAGGGGCAGGGCTGTAGTCAGCAGTGGGGCTTTAGGGGCTGAACCCTCTATCAGATCTTCAGAGCCATGCCAGAAGGAGGGTTAGAGAATCACCGGCCCAAAGCAATTCTCTAATTCTCATTCTGGTGCGGAGCTCTTCCTGCTTGGCAGACTGGGCCAGTATTGCTTTGCCAGCCCAAAGCAATTTCTGTAACCCTCCTTCCTTCCTGCAGATGTTTGGTGTAGTGGTTAAGTGCACGGACTCTAATATGGGAGAACTGGGTTTGATTCCTCACTCCTCCACTTGCAGCTGCTGGATGACCTTGGGCAAGCCATAGTTCTGTCAGAGCTGTTCTCTCAAGGACACTTCTCCAAAGAGCTCTCTCAGCCCCATCTACCTCACAAGGTGTCTGTTGTGGGGAGGGGAAGGGAAAGGGATTGTAAGCCGCTCTGAGACTCCAAGTGAAGGTTGGGGTATAAATCCAGTCTCCTCCTCCTCTTCTTTGGGCCAGCATGGCTGTGGCACGCCTTCTACAACACTGGTCCAGACTGCCAAGCAGGAAGAGCCAGGGAAAGCAGCTATTCCTCCTCTCCCTCCCCTCTACATCAGGAGGGGAGGGGGAGCTTAAGCTGAGGGAAAATTGGGGTGGGTGGGGGGTGTTGCTCACTTAAATTAAATAGCAGTTCCCCCACACCCCTGGCATTCCCCCCCAAAAAATCCTGAGCAGCTATTCCTCCTCTCCCTCCCCTCTGCATCAGGAGGGGAGGGAGAGCTTAAGCTGAGGGAAAATTGGGGGGTGGGGGTGTTGCTCATTTAAATTAAATAGCAGTGCCCCCACACCCCTGGCATCCCCCCCCCCAAATCCTGGCTACATGGCTGAATAGGGGATTTCTGGGGGGTGGTCCTCTAGGGGGAAAAGTAAAGCACAGTGAATTTGCTGATGAGACCCAGCTATATCTGTTAATAGATGGCCAGCCAGACTCAGCTCCATTTGTTTTAGACAAGGCTTTGAGGGCTTCAGCTGGCTGGAGGTCTTGTACTTGAGCCGCAGAGGATTGGATATGGGAATTTGGCTCCCAGCTCTGGGTGGTGTGCCATTGATGCCAGTGCTGAGAGTAAGGAGCCTAGGAGTGATACTGCATGCCTCATTCTCAATGGAAGCCCAGGTCACCGCAGTTGCCAAATCAGTCTTTTCCCATCTTTGGCAGGTTTGGCAACTAGCTTCCTACCTTTCCTCCCACTATTTGGCTACCATGATCCACATGATGGTCACTTCCAGGTTAGACTATTGTGACTCGCTCTATGAAGGGCTATCTTTGTACCTGCTCTCGAAACTGCAGCTAGTACAAAATGCGATAGTGCACCTGCTGATTGTGAAATCTCCACGGGCACACATTCAGCTGGTGCTACGCCAATTGCACTGGCTGCCGATAGAGTTTTGAATCTGCTTCAAGGTGTTAAGGCCCTATCCGGCCAGGGACCAACATACCTGTGAGACCACCTCTCCCCCTATATGCCCCAAAGAGCCTCAACATTTACTTGGTAATCCCTGGGCCCAAAGACGTCCTCCTTGCCTCAGCCAGGGCTAGGGTGTTTCCCGACCTGGCCCCAACCTGGTGGAACAAGCTCCCAACCGAGATTAGGGCCCTGCAGGGCCTATTACAGTTCCGCAGGACCTGAAAAATGGAGCTGTTCCTCCAGGCCATTGATTGAGGCAGCGAACATCCAACCAATTTGGCCCCTCCTGTTCAAGCTGCCCTTGATCCTGATGGCAGTGAAATTACTACTCCGAGCACCCATACCAATCAGGTTCCATATCCACTCTGATGGAAATGGGCACAAGACACCACAAGTTTTTGGAATGCCGCCTTGTTTATTGAGGGAATTTGGAATGGTTGTTTTTAGAGTTTTGAAGTTGATTTGTCTTTGTTAGTATTTTGTATATTGTGACCCGCCCTGAGCCTGCTTGCAGGGAGGGCAGGATAGAAATCAAATAAATAATAAATAAATGAATTTGTTCACATCATTCAGTCCCCCCCTCCCGAATGATTGAAAATAACACCCCAGAATTTGGCCACATGAAAACACTGGGAGACAAATGGCTTCTTCTTGGTCAAAGATTCAGAAACAACCCATTTCCTTATTTTTAACAGCAGCACAACACAAATGATGGCTCAGATTTAATTTACCAAAGGCATAAAACACAACCTTCACCTATTATTTATTAGGGCTGTCATTTAGGGAGTTCAGGGAAGTACCCTCCATGCGGCCCCAATGTGTTTCAAGCCACAATTAAATGGGGAGATGTTTACCTCATGCTGCATGTGATAGATAAGATACATTGGATCCCAGCATCTACTGATAGATGACTGTGCATTTTTTAATGCAATAGCACACTCCTCTGGAAAGGTCATTTGGCCTCTGGAGGATCAATAGGGTAGTCTTGTGGCATTCAGTACCAGTTTATATGTCCTGATACAGGGTGAAAATTCTAAGAGTCCTCTGTGAAGAAAAGAAAAACCAATAGTTATACCTCATCAATCTGTTTTGTTGTGGGGGGGGGGGGGTTGGTAAGCCAATGCTTTAGTGGTGGCCAGACATCACTTTCTTTACACCTGAACTTAAATGGTCTCGTTCCCATGGACCCTCCTATAAATGCTACCCTTGTCTGTGATTTATATAAAAGTAGCTGCTCCTTTAATTTCACCCACAATAGCTTCATTCTTACTGTATGAAGCGGCTTTGTCAGTATTTGCTTTGATTTATGAAAGATTTCAACCTACCAAAATAACTATTCCTTTTCTTTTCATTAAAACTAATCCCCACAAAGACACTTTCATCTGCCAATTAGTCATGCTTTGTTGAAGCCCGCTAACCAGAGGCTAAGTATTGATGTGTTAAAGATGTAATCACAGAGACTAGAGGCAGTGAGGAGATCACACCATGTTATCTGACAGTCACTGTTTAATAGTACCTCGCCTGATAATTCAGCTAGTCCCTGTGGGCTGTGGCAGGCAGTTCGCTTCAATATCTGCTTAAAACTCAAATGTCTCTTGTCAAGACATGTCAAATACATGTACAACTACAGTGACAATGTCATGGATATGAATGGTCAGGAAACACCAACAAGCTAGAACGAACAGACATTTGAATGGAAATGGCCGAACTCTGATAATCTAATTCACCAATATCCCCACAGTCGTCATACCAGATGCCTCTAGGAGAGAGATGTACATTTTGCAGAAATGTTGAGGGTATGGAAGGAAGCCATTTTTTTCAGGAAAAAATGGAAAGGGGGAGGGAATCAAAAACATGCAAAACTTAGTTTCCTATTAAACATAAACTCATCTTGTTTCTTTAACAATATAAAATACATAATTTATAACCTTGTCAGTATATTAAATGATACTAATTGGCATACTTATGGTATTTAAAACTACAAATGCTCTACAACCAACATGGTAAATATATCCAGTATTTGAAAGAAAATTGCAGACTGCTACGTTATCTTAATTTTTGCTATCTCACAAGTCAGAAAAAAATAAAAATTGAAACTAGAAAGCAAAATTTTGAGATAGACAAAGTGCATTATGTGGGCAGAATCAGCCTCATACAGTTACCATAGGTAAGACCACTGGCTGGGGTTATCAATTGTGGGTTGGGGAATTCCTAGAGATTCCTGAAAATTCTGGAAAACTCAGGGCCTGCCTGGAGGTTGGCAGCTCTGCCACCAGAATATTTTGATAAGATTCAAAATGCTGAATAGTTTGTTATGTTATATAAGAACATAAGAATATAAGGGAAACCATGTTGGATCAGGCCAATGGCCCATCCAACACTCTGTGTCACACAGTGGCCAAACCCCAAGTGCCATCAGGAGGTCTGCCACTGGGACCAGAACTCCAGAAGCCCTTTCACTGTTGCCCCCCCCCAAGCTCCAAGGATCACTCCCCCAGAAACAGTGTTCCATCTATGCCTTGTGGCTATGGCTAATAGCCACTGATGGAGCTCTGCTCCATAGGTTTACCTAATTCCGTCTTAAAGCCGTCCATGCCTGTAGCTGCCACCACCTCCCGTGGCAGTTAATTCCATGTGTTAATTACTCTTTGGGTGAAGAAGTTCTAACCCGACTGCTCAGCAATTTCATTGAGTGCCCTCAAGTTCTTGCATTGTGAGAAAGGGAGAAAAGTATTTCTTTCTACCTTTTCTATCCCATGCATAATTTTGTAAACCTCTATCATGTCACCCCTCAATTGTCATTTTTCCAAGCTAAAGAGCCCTAACCTCTTTAACCTTTCTTCATAGGGACAGTGTTCCATTTCCTTAATCATTTTAGTTGCTCTTTTCTGCATCTTTTCCAATACTATAATAATTTTTTTGTAGTGTGGTGACCAGAATAGTACACAGTATTCCAAATAAGGTTGCACCATAGATTTATAGCTGGGATTTTAGACTCCAGTGTGCATTATTTCCCTTGCCCATGTTAAACATCATTTGCCATTTTTTTTATTGTGTGTGTGTGTGTTTGTGTGCTTGCCTAAGGCTCCTAAGTAAACTCAGCAGTTATGGGATAAGAGGACAAATCTTCTTGTGGATCAAGAACTGGTTCATTAACAAGAAACAGAGAGTGAGCATAAACGGACAGTAGAAGGTGGTAAGCAGCGACCTTGGCCTTAAGGGTGCAAACTTGTTCCCTGAGGACCAGGAACTCCTTGCACTGAGTACACACCCATGACTCCTTTGAATCTGGCTGATAGTCGAACATGTTGCACTCAGTGGAATAAACTGGATACCCCCCAACCCCCGTCTGGCATTCTACCATCATAATTGCCTTTTTAAAAAACCCCTTTTTATAAATTTCCTGTTTTTATAGATCTGCTTGTGGAAAGTGTGCTTATCTGCTAAACTGACTCTCTTGTGTCCGGCAAAGGGAGCTCTGACTCTCAAAAGCTCATACCCCCCAAACTCTTGTTGGTCTCTAAGTTGCAACTGGGCTGGAATCTTGCTGTTCTGCTGGAGACCAATGTGACAGCCCTCTAAAACTAATAATTTATTATAACCAAGCAGATCTAGGGCACTGTTGCCAAAATTATTTACATTTAAGTACATCCTTGAAAATAGGGTGCATGCATCTATAGCAGGGGTGAGTCGAAGGTTGTTCAGGAGTGAGAAGTCGCTCTCTAATCAATTAAAAGTCACTCTTTGTCCCTCCAGAAGTGGTGCTGTAACCACTTTCTTCCCTTTAAAGCTACCACAGCAGCAACTTCTTTCTATTTTGTGCCAACAAAAGTCTCCAGTGCTGGTGCAGTGGAAGGGGGAAGGCTACAAGAGCCCAAAGGCTTCCAGTGCTCATCTAAGTGCTGCCTGCCTTTCATCCCCCCCTTTCTCATTTTTTGTGTTCTAAATTTATATACACTTTCTCTTGAACCCACCCGCCTACCAGTATGTTTTATCTCCCTTTCTGATAAGCAAGATTTGGTTATTTAATTTCCTAAAGTAACATTACATACATGCAATTTCACCTATAAACAGCTCTCCTATCAACCGGACACAATATTCACACCTACCCGCACACATGTGTGGGCAAGTGGAATGAATGTTTTGCACCTTCCTGCTTTCTGCTGTGTCCCTGAATAGTAGTTCTGCCTGGCTAGACAACCCTTGGAAACTGTCTGGAGTTGAACATGGAGGGGGGGGGGTCTGCTGTGCAAAGGAGGAGTTGGTAAACACTTTCCCCATCCACACAATTAGAAGTGCTCTTCTGTTCATGGAGGAGGCACTTTGGATCCCTCCTCTGGGAGGCATGTAGAGGTGGCTTCATTAGCCAGGGTCTGCCCCAAAACATTCCTCCTTTTCTACAAATTTCTTTATACGAGGTATGAGTAACACTTACCTAGTCGTGGGATGTATAATCAAACAAGGAAGGTTTGTCTTCCTTGTCTGAAAGAAGGCAAGTTGGATACATGATGGCCCTCATGCAGGCATTGGGAGGAGGCCTTCCCCTGCCCCATGTGCACATGGCCATTCACTCCATGGCTGCCCCATCGCAGGGAGAGATAGAGAAGGCAGCATAATGCCGTTAGGCAGGGGTCATTTTGTAGAAAAAGAGCTAGGAGGACTCATTAGCATAACTCATTAGCATATGCCACAGCCCCTGACATCACCGGAAGTGTGTCCTCCCCACAGCCAGCAGCGACCTCCAGCGGGCACCAGCAGGGAGCTCCAGGCCCCGCCCTCCCGCACCTCACCCGGGGGGATGGCGTCCCCCGCGTCCCCCCCAAATGACCCCTGCCGTTAGGCCTTCCCCTGCCCCATCGCCTACCACCATCCCCAGGGGGGAACTGCAGCTGCCCTGTGTCGATCATCAACCTGGAGGGGAGGCGGGGATGCATTCTGAGGTCTGGTGGTTTTCACAGTGGTTGGCTCCTCCCTCACATCCCCCTGCGGCATGCTGGCATAGTTGCACCAGGCCCAGCAGATGGCCATGCTTACCAGGAGCCCAAGTGCATTATGCTGCCTTCTCTATCTCTCCCTGCATGTCCCTTTGTGGCAGCTTTGATCCTCCCAGCAGGAGGATCATTCTGAGAACACTGACCTGCCTGTTTAGTTCTGAGTTCAATTCAAGGGGATGGTCATTACATTTAAATCTCTTCAATTCCTGGGACCCACATTGGTCCATCACTCCCAGCATGAACCTGTACAGTAACTGGACAGTTCCTCCTGCCCATTCCCTCACTCAGTCAACAAGATCAGTCCTGCTCCTGTGGCAGATCTCCACAGTGGGGGTGCTTCTGTTTTATGGAACAGTTTTCCTGAGGTCATTAGAAATGTGCCCACTATGTTGGCTTTTAAGAAGCTCTGTATATCCAAGTTGCTCAAGGGAGGCTTATTCTGTTTTAGAATGGTTTTACTTTTATAAATTCTTATGCTGCCATAAGATTTAAGGTATTTTAAATAAAAATATACATACATTAATGACAAGGAGAACATTATGCCAGGTTGTGAATTTATATGTGGGGGGGGTGGAGAGAGAGAGGAAAGACCTTTATTCAAACAACCTATGCCCTCTCTCCTTTCTTTTTGTATTTTTGCATTGTGTGTGCGCGTGTGCATATGTGCTCATGCAGATCTCCCAGGATTCATCTCCATTGCCTGCCAGCACTTCAAAGGGGAAATGGCAGGGAGGCACCAGCATCTCGGGCTTGCCTGAACTATTCAGGTCAGGGCCAAACAACCTAGCCTTGAAGCATGAACACATAGATGGGAGATAATGACTGTTTTCATTAGCTGTGCTTTCTGATCTCCATGTTTTCATCATTCACTGCTGAACACTGAACAGGGGGCTATGCACACATTACCTGTATGTAAATTCTGTTTGGCACCTATGATAGTGATGCCAGGTCTTCTGCTATGGCAGGAGATCTCCCAGGATTCATCTCCATTGCCTGACAGCACTTCAAAGGGGAAATGGCAGGGAAGCCAGTGTCTGATGTCACCTGGCAAAAAGTGACATAATTATGTCGAGGGGCAATAGTCTAGGGTTTTCTGAAAACTCCATGGTTTAACCAAAGAGATTTCATGAATCCTAGAGTACTACCACCAATATTAGGACATTATTTCCATTTTTTTCACTGAAGTGACTTCACATGCCACTGTGATGCTGGTGTGCCTGTCCCCACCCCCAACAGCCTGGCACCCCTAACCTATGATGAAAACTGTGAAGTCACAGGCAGGTCCAGTAGTCACAATCCCAATCCCAAATGTTCATTGCACATGGATGTACTGTGGAAGAGAACTACCTTATGATTGCTATGAATGGGTTTTGAGATAGAGAAATGGAGAATGGACACAAGTGATATTAATTTGCAAACATAAGATATACCCACAGATATTGCGGTTCTCTAGTGTACCCATCGTTGTAGATCTGCTTTCCCATATTCTTCTTTTTACCTCCTTTCTAAAGAAATTACTCACCATACGGTAACTGCTGTTGAATTATTTTATATTATCATTATTGTTTTTCTTACAAAGATTTCAGTGTTCAGTGTGCTCCAAGTTCCCATATTCTGATCAACAAACAAATGACATCTGGCTCCTCTTTACTTGGAAAGAGGAGATACTTCCTGTTTTCTTCTTCCCCTACTTGAAACCTTAAATTCCTGCAAACGATGTATTTGAAAATGAGTTTAACCATCTTCCACACCACTTCTGCAGACTTGGGTGGGGTTTTTTTTGTTACAGTCAATGCACTTTAGTAGTTATGCACTTTTTATCATGTCAATAGAGATATTAGAAGGAAATTAATATTCTTATGGCTCCTATTTACGCTTATGTGACCTGCAACAGAACTACTGGGAAACAGTAGGAAAGTTCAGTCCAAGTCCTAAACATCATTGCTCAAGAATACCACTTAATGACTGCATAGATAAACATTTTGGAAGGGAAAGTATTTCATGGACGCTGGATCATTGACCTCGCTTTGTAGACAGACACTTTGTGCATCAGAGCTAGCTTGCTGTCAAAAATACTAATTATGAATGAATGTGCACCACCTACAATACATGGGAAACTTTGCAAACATATACATATTTCAGCTGAAGCAGCTGTTATTATAGGGAAGACAACACAAGGAAGTAGACAGGGGAAGAAAAAGAAATACTAATACATAAGGTCCTTTTAGGGCAGCGTAGATGGTCATAAACCATAACTGTTACAGTAAGATAGTTGTTTCTTCATTTTCGTTTTAAACTGTACAGGTATCTAAAATAAATGGGAAGTGATAAAAGGAGTAAAAGAAAATGTCCTGGTCCACCTGACAGCCACCTGTTTCATTCATTTTTTACTTGTACTGATTACATTTTTCATCCTGCCCTTCCCTCAAGGAGCGTAGACTAGCACATGTAGTTCTCCCCTCTGCCATTTTATCCTCACATAGCTCTATGACACAGGTTAGGCTGGGGGTAACCCCAGCACCACACTACCTTTGAGGTGAGAACTTTTGTCGATCTCTTTCCCCTTCCTCTGTTCTTCAGCTGTGTCCCTGAAGAAAAAGAAATAATTTGGGCTAATCTCAGCCCAATGTTCTTATCTTCATTATATTTTCATTCATATTGTTTAAAACTGTTTTTATAATACACGGAAAGCTGCCCTGGAAGCCAATATTTGAAGAAAAGTGGGGTATAAATGCTCCAGATAAGTAGACAAAATACAGTCTATGTACATCTCCTTCACAATGTGTCACCACGAAGTATGAAAGCCCAGATGTAACAATGAACAACTGTATGCAGAACTGTACAATCTGCAGAACATGATGCTTCAAACACTCAAAAGAATGTTCTCTTGCATTCCCACCTGCTATTATTTTTATTCCATGTCATCACATATTGTCTGTTGGACTACAGTGTGCCTATCACATTGCTGAACATTTAAACAGAAAAGCTGCAAAGGGCAACAACCGGAAATCTGTGTAATAACTGGAAATGTGGATTGGGATTGAAAGAGCCCCTGGAGCACTGGGGCTTTCCCATTTTTTTCTCTTCACGTTGCATTAGCCATCTCCCCTGTGTGTCAGTATACTGCAATCAATTGCTTGTAAAGTAATAGTTCCAAATGACTCAAAGCAGAGTGAGTCAGGCCATGCAGTTTCATCACAAAGGAACAACAGAAGAATTAAAGATGAGTTGGGGAAGAACTATTTCCTATACTTAAATATGGTGGGTGGTCCAAGCCAGACCGAAGCCTATCTTCCAACTCTTTCCAAAGGAGAATTTATTAAGCTGCAGTTCTACAACATCCTACATCATAGCAGGGGATGGTTGGTGGTTTATACTTCCTATAGGCAGACCACTTTCTAGATTTCTGTATGTGTCATAAACAAGCAATCATTCAGTTTCCCACCATGCTGTTAGGTTAAAAATTAGGCTGCAAAAAAACACCAGGTTTGTGTTCAGCACTGCTTGAGCCATAGAGGAAGACAAGAATATAATACACATTTTAATAAATAAAAATCGAAAAACAAGTTTTACTGGCAAAGTTTGAAGCATACCGGTCACAAAGTTACAACACTGAGCGGCAGGATAATTCTTACAGCAGATTTCAAGAGGGTAGCTATATTAGTCTGATGCAGCCAAAATAACAAAAAATCTTGTAAGACTTAAAACACTAACACATTTATTGTAGCGTATGCTTTCATGAGTCAGAGCCCTCTTTGTTGGATGGGACAATGATATAAAGCTATACCTAAATAAGCCAGCTTTGTTAGAAAAAAGAAAACATTGAGATTCTCAGAAGGGCCTCGTCTTCTTTCTGCTTTTGTTTCCTATTGTGATACAAACTTCCTATCTATTAATTATGCAAAATCAAAAATTATGGTATTCTCGAGCTCTCGGAAATGCCTAAATTGGCATATTAAAGGAAACAACATTGAACAAGTAAAATCTTTCAAATACCTGGGTGTTACTTTTCAGTATAATCATAGCTGGATAGTACAGTAGAAACAAGCAGTTAACTTGAGCAAATGTAGTTTGTGTGCGGTTGCAAGATTCTTTCACAGGAAGGGTAACCAGTTTGTACCTGCTGCTATTCACATTTTTAATGCTAAATCAGTTTTCCAAATATTCTATGGGATCCCCTTTTGGATTAGTGCCTTTAATTATCGAGCTGAGCAAATCCAGGTGATGTTCTTTCACCATATGCTGGAGGTCCCTAATTGTGTTAGCTGTGCAGCTATATGCTTGGAGACTGGGCAGAACCTTTTAGAGACCAGAGCATAGCTCTCATCTCTGAAATGTTGGTTATGTCTTCATTTTAGGGTTAAAACTATGACTTATGACTATTTGATGCTGTCCAATTCCTTTATACCTAGTTGGGTACACCGAACCCAGTGGAAAATACAATCTATATGTGTACCCCTCAACTCTCCAATGTTAAATGAAAGCCAAGCACACAGAACTGTGAAACAGGGACTTTTAGATGTCAAAAAACAAAGTCTCTGTTTTCTAGCACATAAGACATGCGCCTGTCTGGTGTTTGGCTCACCCCTGATCACGGGGCACCTGCTGCTTACTTCTCACAGTTTATTCCTCCTCAACTACATCGAGCCTTCATGCTCGCTTGAATTAATGTCCTACCGGCTGCGGTCCTGTCTGGGAGATTTGCAAACATTCCCTATCATGAAAGACTCTGCCCATGTAGAGCAAGCAAACCTGAATCAGTAGCTCATATTTTACTCTACTGTGAGATTTATGAATAAGTGTAGGACTCCATAATCAGTCCCCTCTTGTTTAATCTTTCTGGACTTTCTGGAAGAGAGGCTAGTTTTCCTTTTATTACCCGACTGGCCTCCCCATATTACTTACTTTGTAGCAAGGTATCTTTCAATTGCTATGATTATTAGGGAACATAGGATTAAATCTTTTGCTGGGTGACCTTTTATTGCATTTCAAATCTGAGGTAGCATTTCAGTCTGTATTCTTTGTATATTTTTATGTATGCCAATAAAGCACTGAAACAGAAGCTGAAACAAATTTGGGATAAAAATATAGATTATCCCTGTTTTTTCTGCCATTAAGTTGCAGCAGATTTATAGCAATCTATAGGCAAGAGCTGCGGTGGCTCAAGTGGTTAATATGCTGAACTGCAGGCTGTGGAAGGTCAGTAGTTCAGCAGTTCGAGACCTGGGTGCCGAAGACGGAGTGAGCTCCCATCTCTAGTTCCAGCTCCTGCCAACCTAGTAGTTCAAAAGCAAAAAATTGCAAGTAGATAAATAGGTACCACTTTGGTGGGAAGGTAACAGCGTTACGTGCACCTTGGTGTTTAGTCATACCAGCCACATGACCACGGAAACGTCTTCGGACAGCGCTGGCTCTTCGGCTTTGAAATGGAGATGAGCACCGCAACCCTAGAGTCAGATTTGGCTGGCTTTCGAGCAAGGAAACCTTTACCTTTATAGGCAAGAGACATTCAGAGGGGGTTTGCTACCTCCTGCCTCTGCATAGCAACCCTGGTATTTCTTGGTGGTCTCCCTTCCAAATACTAATCAGAGCCAACCCTACTTAGCTTCAAGATCTGACACGATCAGGGTAGCTTGGGCTATCTAGATCAGATTACCCTTATAGAAAATAAAACGATGTATTTCAAAGATAAACTTGCTGTTGGTTGGCCAAAATGAAGGCAAGTATTACTTATAGCATAAGAAACAGCCCAGTAAGTCACTCCACCTGGCCCATCTTTGTCCTACACATAGGCTTAGATCCACTTGAGTGGGACTTTGCAAACTCCCCCTGTCCTACTACAGTACAAAATACCTGTGATCCTACATAAGTTTCATAGACAACTCTGCAAATTTCCAAAATTGCAGAAGAGACTTTCAAATGTCAAGTCAATGATAACATAAATATCTATTCCATCCATTTATTAATATGTTTGTTTATACATCTCATAGACTTTTGTATAAAGTTTTAAAAATAGAGTAAAACAAGCGGGAACCTACAAGGACTGCAAGAGGCATCTCACTTTTCTAGGGTTCCCAGACCCCCGGTCTGGCCAGGGGATCCCCTGATCTTCAGGACTCCAATCTGCTGCCTGTTGCTTGTCAACATGGTTGGCGCAATGACGTCCTACAGAAGAGACATCATCATGCCAGGGACGTTGTGCGTCAACACTCTAGCATTTTGGCCAAAATTCAGCCAAAATGCTAGAGCATCAACATGCAACGTTCCCAGTGTGATAATGTCACTTCCATGTGATGTCATCGTGCTGACGATGTTGCATGCAGCAATGTCACCCCACCCCCACACTCCTGGACGGCTCCCTCCCACCACCAGGACAATCGAACCAGGCAGCTGTAGAACAAAGGGGTTCCTGCTACAAAAAGAGCCTGCCTGAAAGCCTCCAGAGCCTCTCCCCTCCCCCCCCCCACTTCCTTCTCTCCTTTTAGGGTTGCCAACCTCTTGGAACCACAATGGATCTGCTGACTACAGAGATCAGTTCCCCTTATGGTTGTCAGCTCCAAGTTGGGAAATTCCTAGAGATTTGGGGGTGGAGCCTTGGCAGGGCAAGGTTTGGGGAGGGAAGTTACCTCAGCAAGATATAGTGTCCTAGAGTTCACTCTCCAAAGCAGCCATTTTCTCCAGGGGAACTGATCTCTGTCATTTGGGGAGCAGTTGTAATTCTGGGTGATTTCCAATCCCCTAGTTCCAATCCCTAGTTCCCCTGAAGGAAATGGCTGTTTTGAAGAACATAAGAGAAGCCAATGTTGGATCAGGCCAATGGCCCATCTAGTCCAACACTCTGTCACACAGTGGCCAAAACTACCAGGTGCCATCAGGAGGTCCATCAGTGGAGGGCAATGCTCCCTCTAAGCTGTGAAGTCTTGTGAGCAAAAATTCTACTTTATGAGCAACTGGCATTAAAGTTGTGAGCAAGTGATTTGGCTACTGCATCGATTAGTTTGCTCTGGAGCCATCCTTCCTGAGCTAAGACAAAAATGTATGAGCCGGAGGCTAAAAAACTGTGAGCTAGCTCACGCTAACTCATCTTAGAGGGAACACTGGTGGAGGGTGCCGTCTGTGGCCTTGTACCCTTCTGAAGTCTCCTTCCCTTCCTCAAGCCCACCATCCCCAGGCTCCAAATCTCTTGGAATTTTCTAATCTGGAGTTGGCATCCCTATCTTCCTCCCACCCAACAGCCAACCTAAATTTATATGACACAAGTTATCTTAAGCTGTCCCTCTCCCCCCACTGCCATAGCCTCTATTTAGGAAAACCATGGCCCAGTTCTGTGATGCCAGCCACTGGGCCATGCCCACTTGCATGGTAGGGAACCCTCAAGGATTTGGGGGGAGGTGCTTCACTTTCCCCTGTAACTCCCTCCCCACACTATTTCCCAATTCCCTGCCTCATTCTCTCCTTCTCATTCACCAGCCTACCTTTATCCACCTCCCATCTTCAACTATATTATTTATTCATTTCATTTATACCCTTACCTTTCTCCAGAGTGGAGACTAAAGTAGCTCACATTATGCTCACCTCCTCCTTTTTATCCGCACAACAAGCCTGTGAGGTAGGTTAGTCAGAAAGTACCAGTCACAACTGGTCCATAATTATCCAGTGAGCTGCCACAACAAGATGGGGATTCAAACTTGCATCTCGCAGACCCTAATCTGACACTCTAACAGCTACACCACACTGGCTTTCATAGGATGGCTGCTGTTGAACAGCAGCAAGCAGTCAGGCCTAGTTGAGTCATGCAGGTTGGTTGGTATCATTTTGTCTGGTTTGTTGCTGAGGGAGGAGGGCCTGTTTGCCTGGGGTTGATTGCTGGCCCCGCCCTCTACTGCTGCTGTGGTTGTTGAGAGGTTTTTGTGTACATGACAAATGCGCATGCTCCGTTGGGTGCGCATGCGCATCCACAGAGACTTGGACAAAAAAAACACACCTTATTTGCAAGGGGACATGGGCGGGTGCCGGATGCCACCGGAAACGCGATCAGACGCCCGCCCTTGCCCCGCAGTTTCCGGAAACTAGTACCTCCAAGGTACTAGTTTTTTGCCATGCAGTTTCGGCTGGAAGCCTCGGTTGAGCCACGGGAGTGCTACGCTTCCCAGATGTGCTGGTGAGATTGCGCCCGGAAACTCCGGCTGTTTTCCGTCTCTGTTCCGTGGCTTCTGTTACGTGTGACCGCAGCCATTGTTGTACTTTTTACCTCTTTTGGCTCAGATAGCCTTTTGGTCAGTTCTCTAAGTTTCAAGATATATTAGGACACCAAGGTATTTCTAGGTGATGAAATCACTTGGGAAGTGATAATGAAAGCTCACGGACCATTTCCAGTCACCGGCGGGGAGTGCACCATGTTTTTCTTCCTCCCTGAGGACAAGACGGACTACAGTTGTCAGAAGTGCAAGTTGATAGGACTCTTAGAGGGGAAGGTTTGGAGCACAGAGGAAAGGATTACTACTCTCCATGAGATCAAGGAAGGGGGAGGAGTTCATTAACAGAAGCCTTGATGTCCTACATAGGGAAGAAGAGACCAATCAAAGGGACAACAGTGTGGTTGACTGTCCTAACAAGATTCCTCAGAGCGCTACAGCACAACCCCAAAGGTGTCAAGTGAGATGGCACTCTGCTGTTAGAACTAAGGAATCAATTCCAGGCCTTTGCAGAGGGAGCAGAGATAGAAACACTCCCAGTGGAAGTATCACAAGCACAAGGGAGACAGAGTGAGCAGGACAGGGAGATACAAAGAAATGGCACTGGAAAGAAAAGGAAGGTGTTTGTCATAGGTGACTCCTTGCTAAGGGTGATGGAACGTTCTGCATCCAGGCCTGACCCCCTGGCCCAAGAGATGTGTTGCTTGCCAGGGGCGAAAATTAAAGATATTATAGACAGGATCCCTAAACTCATCAAACCTATGGAGCATTACCCATTTGTGATTATTATATACTGGGTTCAAGATGCATTGCAGTGAACAGCTCTACTTTATTTAGTGATTTCAGGAATACTACAAGACAAACTCCAGGGCTGCCGCCCAGTTTAAATAGCATGCAAGCACCACACCAAAACACACACCACTCCCAACAATAGGCTATTTACATAACACTATTGGTCCCTTCCAGAATCCTGACAAGCTATTGTTCCTGAGCAACAAGCTCAGCCAGTCTCAGATACTAGCTTAGGGATGACCCATGCTTGATACACTACAGTGATGGTCCATGTGGGAACCAACAACATGGCCTTGAACAACATCAAAAGCATTAAAGCTTGACTATGGAGCTCTCGGGAGGAAGCTGAAGGGAATGGGGGCACAGATGGTGTTTTCTTCAATATTTCCTGTCATAGGAAGGGGAATACAACAGGAACAAATGATAATAAAGGTGAACCACTGGCTGCATTGGTGGTGCTGGCAGGAGCGATTTGGATTCTGGGATCATGGGCTAGGTTTTCTGGACAACAACCTACTGGCATGTGATGGACTTCACCTGTCAAGGTCAGGAAAGAATTTGTTTGGTAGAAAACTGGGGAGATTCATCAAGAGGGCTTTAAACTGATACCGGAAGGGGAAGGAGATGACCAACATAGATGTTATGTATTACCTTATGTAGATAGCCTGAATGGAGAATGAGCCTGAGCTTCAGTCACAAGCTTCATAGACTCCCAGTATCCTAAAATCAACAACCTGATTGGCTGATGTTGTGGAATGGACCAATCAAGAAAGACTATGACTTTCGGTGGGAACAAACCCTATTGGTCTTTAGCGCCCACTCATGATTGGACCTTAGTATTCTAGGGGTGTGGTTTAGCTAGTTCCAAATCGTATATAAGTTGGGATTGTTCTGTGTGTTTGTTGTTGTGTTCTGAACTGAAAAAAGAAATCAATTTTTAGAAAAGCTGCCTCAATCCCAGTATATAATACTGGCCACGAAGGTGGGATTGAGTGGGTAGACAGCTCCACCGAACCTGAGCTGATCGCGCAGCTGAGAAGGAATTGTTGCCTTGGCCAATGGAAGAAGTGAAAGAGCACAGCCACCTGCCGCTCCAGTGCGGCATTAAAAAACGTCTGCCTAGGGCCACTTTGAACCGTTCGATCCAACTACAGAAGAATGGGACACCTACATATCCCGATTTGAATTCTACATCACTGCTCAAAAAATTTCAGATGAAGGTCTTCAAAAGGCTACATTTCTCAGCATTTGTGGCAAGCATAACTTTGATGTGGCCCGGATGTTAGTGGCACCCGCTACACTCAAGGAGACAGAATTCAATACAACACAATCAATACAATCAAGACCAAGCTTAGTGAACATTTCTCTCCTCGAAATTGTGATTTTATTGTTATTGCTAAAGTGCAACCCTAGCAGGCCTGGCTCCAATGAGTCCTCCCTCAAAGGCCAAAATAGGCCTGGAAAGGACCCTGTCCCCCTCCCCTTACCTTTTACTGACAGAACCCATTCTAGAATACCATGGTTGCTTAGCAACAGCCACTGAGGGAATCCGTTGCTTAAAGCAACAAGTGCTCCTTTTATCATTTTGGCACTTTTTAACCTCTCAATGTTTGATGGCAAAGGAAACTCAAATTATCTGAACACATATCTATAACAAAACTTTTCAGCTGCACTTTCTGTTGTTGGGGTAATTTATTTATTAAATTCATATATTTATGAGTTGCTTTCCCAGTACAGTTAGTTTTTTGAGGTGAATTGCCATGATACTGCCTCTGAGGAATGGTTTTTTCCATATGAAGGTTAATGTTTGTGTTGTAGACAAGTAATGCATTGATGCCATAGCCCTTTTGATAGGTCTTTTTTCCCTCTTATAGGTACATATCTCCAAGTAAAAGTAAAAGTGGAAATGGCTGCTGGAGCCTCATTCATTATAACTATAGACATGCTTTACAGCAGCTCTTTTCCCTCACCACACACTTACTACACAAAAAAGAATTATTTCCCTAGTGAAAAGTACTGAGACTTACTAGCGATTTCAGCTCTCATATTTTATTTCCGCTCAGAACAAGACAAAGCTAACCAGCTCACAGGCCGGTTTATATGTGCAACAATCCCACAACCAAAACACACCCACACACAAATGATTGGCTATTTACAGTGGCCGAGAGTTTCATAGGGCTCTCGGCTGTGCGCCCGCCCCGCCGATAGGTGCCAGCTAGGATCCGCTAATCCCATTGTTACTGCAAGCGAAGCTCAGCCGCTTCACATGACCACGTGGTGAATTGGCCATTCACGCGGTCTGAGATGGATACATTACACCCCTCCCCCTTGGTCCAAAAGACACCCACACACAAAGTCCTGCAAACAGGAGGGTGCTTTATGGGTTCTTGTTGAGTGGCAAGGTGCAGAAACCGGGGCGGAAGGTGACACCGTAGCACTTGGCTGAGAGATGGGCGGTGTTGGCGGTTGTGGTGCTGGTAGCGCTGTTTCTTGGGGCACGGTCGTGCTGTCTGTAGGAGAATTGAAGGGTGCCTTATTGTGCCGGGCAAGGGTGTCCGGTAGCTGAGGTGGAGTGGGAGTTTCCAGGGTGTCTGGGTCCTCGAAGTCCTCCGGGTCGTATGGCAGTACCCGCCGCCACAGCAGCTGATAGATGTGGCGGTATAGTATCTGGCCGTCCTCGCTGGAGACCTCGTACGACCTGGGTCCCTGGACTCTCACCACCCAGGCCAGAATCCCTGGTGGGCCTTGCGCATTGTTCTGGGTGTAGACCAGGTCCTCGGGGAAAAAACCCTCTGGCCACCTCAGGGGACTCTGTGGCCGGTTCTTCTTCCAGGGCTCGATCGGGATGAAGGCGATCCAGCCTGGTCGTCAGGCGCCGGCCCAAAAGGAGCTCCGCTGGGCTGCATCCCATCACGGTGGGGGGCGTCGTTCTCTGGCCAAAAAAGAATGTGGACAGCTTGTAGTCCCAGTCCTTTCTGTCCAAGCGGCGGAGTGCATCCTTGGTTGTCCGAACCATGTGTTCGGCTTGGCTGTTGGTCGCTGGGTGGAATGGGGCCAAACTGATGTGGTGAATTCCGTAGTAATGGGTGAAGTCCTAGAATTCGCTCGAGGTGAAAGCTGAGCCATTGTTGGTGACCAGGGTGTCGGGAATACCCTGGGCACTGAAGATGTGCCACATGGCCCGGATGGCTGCTCTGGAGGAAGTGGATGGCACCGGAATGACCTCGAGCCACTT
>NW_015169188.1:334638-362716 GCF_001447785.1 Gekko japonicus | reverse complement strand
TTTTTCTGTCTGACTTCACCGCAAATGTGTAGAGCTTATCTGTTGGCCCGTCTTAATGTTCTCCCCTCTGCTATTCTTGAGGGGAGATATAAGCAAATTCCTTATTCAATCAGGTTCTGTGGTTGTAACAGAAGTGAAATAGAAACTGTTGAGCACGTACTCTTACACTGTAAATTGTTAAATGACATTCGAGTGGAGTGTATAGAAGCCCCCCTTAGGATGGTAGCAGGCCAATCAGATAGAATCAAGGTACAATTTCTCCTTGCTTCACGAGATCTGGAGATCATTGAACTGACCGCTAAGTTTCTCCATTGTTTTATAAAACGGAAGAGTAACCCTGATCATATTAATGATTCTTAATTTATAAGTTTAAAAACTTAAGTTTAAAAGTTTGGAATGCCAGTTTATTTTATGATTCAGGCATCTTTTGTATGGTCAAATCTAACTTGTGACAACTTGAGTTAGGCCTGACATACCCACGACTATCTATTTTATAATTTCTCTTGGATTGTATTATTGGGAAATGTTTTAATATTCTATGCCAATAAAAGGTATTTGAATTTGAATTTGAGAATATGGAAGAGTCGGAAGGTGGAGAGGACCTCGTCCACCAGACACAGGAGGAGAGGCACAAACATTCCAACCTACAATCCACCAGCTACAGCTACAGCTACAGCTACAGCGATGATGGGTCAGAGAGCCGGAGCTGACAGACACTGACACCCAGGCTGTGGAGCAGAGTGCAGCACCATCCTCAACCGTAGCTGTTAGCCAGCCAGCCACCGGGTCTGAGACTTATTGCCCCGGACTCCCTGTATGGAATTCAATAATTCCTTGGAACTGACACCATCCATTGATCCAGAGAATTCAGGCGATGCGACTCCCAACCGCGGTATGGATGGCCTTACACCCCAGTCCAGCAGTGACCCAGCCACAACAGCTGGGGAACCATGACATTCACAAAGAATATGGACTCGCCCTGAATACTTGAAATACTATGTGTGCTAACGTAGGGGGGGAGGGGTGTTATGTATTACCTTATGTAGATAGCCTGAATGGAGAATGAGCCTGAGCTTCAGTCACAAGCTCCATAGACTCCCAGTATCCTAAAATCAACAACCTGATTGGCTGATGTTGTGGAATGGACTAATCAAGAAAGACTATGACTTTCGGTGGGAACAAACCATATTGGTCTTTAGTGCCCACTCATGATTGGACCTTAGTATTCGAGGAGTGTGGTTTAGCTAGTTCCAAATTGTATATAAGTTGGGATTGTTCTGTGCATTTATTGTTGTGTTCTGAGCTGAATAAAGAAATCACTTTTGAGAAAAGCTGCCTCAACCCCAGTATATAATAATAGGGATTTAAATGAAGGAGAGCAAATAACAGAGGTCCGCCTAGGAGGGCTGGCTTTAATGGAGCCAAAATTGCAGGGCTTCAGGTGTCTATGTACCAATGCCCAAAGCTTGGGCAATAGGAAGGAAGAACTTGCAATTCTAATGCAGACAGAGGTATTATAGAGACTTGGTGGTATGATTCCCAGGACTGGAATGTAGTAGTGGATGGATATGAGTTGTTCAAGAAAAAACGAAAACACACTCACACACAAGTGATTGGCTATTTACAGTGGCCGAGAGTTTCATAGGCTCTCGGCTGGGAGCCCAGCCCGCCGATAGGCGCCAGGTAGAATCCGCTAGTTCCATTGTCTGGTTCCATTGTTACGGCAAACAAAGCTCAGCCGATTCGCATGACCACGTGGTGAATTGGCCATGCACGCGGTCTGAGATGGATACATTACACCCCTCCCCCCTTGGTCCAAAAGACACCCACACACAAAGTCCTGCAAATAGGAGGGTGCTTTACGGGTTCTTGTTGAGTGGCGAGGTGCAGAAACCGGGGCGGAAGGTGACACCGTAGCACTTGGCTGAGAGATGGGCGGTGTTGGCGGTTGTGGTGCTGGTAGCGCTGTTTCTTGGGGCATGGTCCCCAAGAAACGGTCTGTAGGAGAATCGAAGGGTGCCTTATTGTGCCGGGCAAGGGTGTCCAGTAGCTGAGGTGCAGTGGGAGTTTCCAGGGTGTCTGGGTCCTCAAAGTCCTCCGGGTCGTATGGCAGTACCCGCCGCTGCAGCAGCTGATCGATGTGGCAGTATAGTATCTGGCCGTCCTCGCTGGAGACCTCGTACGACCTGGGTCCCTGGACTCTCACCACCCGGGCCGGAATCCCTGGTGGGCCTTGCACATTGTTCCGGGCATAGACCGGATCCTCAGGAAAAAACCCTCTGGCCACCTCAGGGGACTCTGTGGCCGGTTCTTCTTCCGGGGCTCGATCGGGATGAAGGCGATCCAGCCTGGTCGTCAGGCGCCAGCCCAAAAGGAGCTCCACTGAGCTGCATCCCATCGCGGTGGGGGGTGTCATTCTCTGGCCAAAAAGGAATGCAGCCAGCTTGTAGTCCCAGTCCTTTCTGTCCAAGCGGCGGAGTGTATCCTTGGTTGTCCGAACCATGTGTTCGGCTTGGCTGTTGGTCGCTGGGTGGAATGGGGCCAATCTAATGTGGCGAATTCCGTAGTAATGGGTGAAGTCCTGGAATTTGCTCGAGGTGAAAGCTGAGCCATTGTCGGTGACCAGGGTGTCGGGAATACCCTGGGCACTGAAGATGTGCCACATGGCCCGGATGGCTGCTCTGGAGGAAGTGGATGGCACCAGAATGACCTCGAGCCACTTGCTGTAGTATAGTCACTAGTATAAAGAATAGTTGACCCTGGAATGGCCCCGCGAAGTCCAAGTGGAGCCAAGACCAGGGCTTGTGTGAAGACTCCCAGGCTCTCGCAGGAGCCCGTGGTGGCTTGGGTCGGGATTCTTGGCCAGGCAGACATCTCTTAACCTGGACCTCAATGTCTAGATCCAGCCCCGGCCACCAGACGTAGCTTCTGGCCAAGGCTTTCATCCAGACCACACCTGGATGTGTCTCGTGTAGCACCATGAGGACTCATTCCCTTAAAGAGTTTGGAATCACCACTCCTTTGCACCACATCACGCAGCCTCTATGGGTCAACAGCTCGTCCTTGTGGGATGCAAATGCCGTAAAGTCCGCCCCCCCGGTCCGTAGGCCACCCCCTTCTCACCCAGTCCAAGACGCGGCAAAGGATTGGGTCTTTAGCCGTGTGGCGCGCCACCTCCTGAATGTGTACAGGTTGATTGGGAAGAACCTCCAGCAGCGCGACCTGATTGGCTGGTGCCGGGTCCGGGTCCATAGTTGGCAGCGGAAGACAGCTCAAAGCATCCGCGTGCCCCATCGCTTTTCCTGGCTGGTGAACAAGTGCATATGAGTATCCTGCCAAGAAAACAGACCACTGTAGCACCTGGGGAGGTCATCTGCGGGGTCTGGTGGTTGGGGGCCAGGAGGCCGAGGAGAGGTTTGTGGTCCATCAGGATCGTGAAAGGCCGGCCATACAAGTAATGGTGAAATTTCTTCACCCCCGCCACTATAGCAAGCGCCTCCTTGTCGATCTGTGCATAGTTACGCTCCACAGACGACAAAGTGTGCAAATAGTAAGCCACTGGGACCTCCCGGTCGGCCGGCAACTGGTGGCCTAGGACCGTCCCTACCCCATAAGGCGAGGCATCGCATGCAAGGACCACTGGTAAAGTCTCATTGAAATGCGCGAGGACCGAGTTAGAGACCAGGAGGTCCTTCATGGCCTGGAAAGTGCCGGCGTGCGTTGGCCCCCAGACCCACGGGGTGCTCTTTTCCAGCAGGCAGTGTAAAGGCTCCACCATGGCTGCCTTCAGGGGTAGGAAGGAATGATAAAAATTTAACAGGCCCAGGAAAGCCTGTAACTCCGTCTTGGATGTGGGAGGGGAAGCCAGCGTGATGGCCTTGATCTTTTCATCAGTGGGGTGGATCCCCTGGGCGTCCACGGTGAACCCCAAGAACTCCACCTTGGGAACCCCAAACAGGTATTTTTCACACTTGACCTTCAGGCCAGCCATGTCAAAACGCTGGAGTACAGTCCGCAGCCGATCCGTGAAGGTCGAAGTGTCTGGGGCCGCGATGAGCACGTCATCTAGAAACAGCTGCACTCCTGGGATCCCTTTTAACAAATTATCCATAAATGATTGAAATATGCCCAGCGCGACCAATACGCCAAACTGGAGGCGATGAACTTTAAAAGCCCCCTTGTGTGTGGCAATCGTTTGGGCCTCGGCAGTTGTGGCATCCACCGGGAGTTGCTGGTATGCCTGAGCCAGATGTAACTTGCTGAAAACCCGGGCCCCCGCTAGAGCTGTGAGCATGTGGCTGACCACCGGTACCGGGTATGCGTGGTCCTCTAGTGCCTTGTTTAACATACACTTAGAGTCCACGCAAATGTGCACTTCCCCGTTGGGTTTAACCGGGGTTACTATCAGTGTCTCCCACCAAGCAGAAGCAACTGGCTCCAGCACCCCCTGTTCAACCAACCGATCAAGCTCCGCCTCGATCCTCGGCCGCATAGCGATAGGGGGGTGTCTGGCCTTAACCCGGATGGGGCGGATAGCCGGATCAAGGTTGAGGGAAATGGGGGCCCCAGTGTAGCAGCCTAGTGTGCCATCAAAAACCCTGGGGAACTCATTGCACACAGCCGCAAAGTTCTCAGCCCAGAGCTGATTCACCTCTGTGATCGTCAGTCCCAGGGGCCCGAACCAAGAAAGTCCCAGCAGACTGGAAAGCCTCCCCCTCACCACCAGGAAGTCCAATTGTCCACAGAAGTCCTGAAACTGCACCGTAAACTTGCACCAGCCCCGAACCACCACAGGGTTCTTGTTAAAGTCCCGTAACTTAAACCCCTGTGGCTTACGCAGAGGGGGTCCCCTCCCCATGGGCAGAGCAAGTGCAGCGTTTCCTCCGAAATTATGGAATAGGAAGAGCCCGAGTCAATTTCCATACTGCAGGGGGACTCCTCTATTAACACCGTTACGTGCACCTTATTTGGGCTATCGAGGGGCAAGTTACATACCTGGTGCTTCTGGTGGTGGGTAGAGAGGGTATGAAGGTCGGTGGGTAGATCTGATGCTGTCTGGTGGGCTGTAGTCTTCTGGGGCTGTCGTCGGGAGCAGCAGACCCGGGCCAGATGGCCCAGCTTGTTGCAGGAGTGGCAGACAGCGTCCCTGAAGTGGCAAACCCGGTGTTCATGGGCTTCCCTGCAGCTGGTGCAGGAAGACGATGAGGAGGAGGCTTTGGCCGAGGATGGTCCCCTCGAGCGATGCTGCTGTTGAGATGGCCGGCGGCGTACCTGGAGCACTTCCTTGCCTTCTGAGTCGTCCAACTCGAGGGCTGCTTGAGTGCGATGGACCGCCTGCATGCGGCGGTCTTGATGTGCCTTTTCGTAGGCCGCGGCTTATCAGAGCGCCTTCTCTAGGTCCAGGTCGTCCTGGCTAACCAGTTTTCTACGAAGCTTGGGTTCCCGGAGACCCAAGAGGAACTGGTTTAGCAAGGTGTCCGCCAGGTGGGGAAATGAACACCTGGTGGCCACCCACCAGAGCCCGGCCAAGAACTCGTAGGCCGGCTCGCCCAGCTTCTGGACCCGCGCAAAAAAGTCCATGCGTTCAGCAAACTTTGTGGGCTTTGGTGAAAGGTGATCGGTCAGTGCTTTCACCAGCACCACATAGGACTCGTCCTTGGTCTGCTTAGGCGCAATGAGGTCTTTGAGCAGCAAGACGGTGTCTATGCCATAGTACTGGAGGAGATGGGCCTTCCTCTTACCCGGGTCTTCGATGTCATGGCGGTCGAAGTAGCTCTCCAGGATCTCGAGCCAGGTCTCCCACTGTGCAGGGCGGGAGATGTCGAAAGCGGGGATGCTTTCCTGGGAGGGTGCCATCGTACTGCTTCCACGTGGTGAGGGTCGCTCGGAAACGGTGGCTGGAGCAAGGCAGGAAGTGCTGCTGCTCTCAGGGCCAGCAGGGTGAGGTACAGAGTGAGGAGTGGAGCAGTAAGCGGGTACCGGAGAACCAGGGTGCGAAGCGGAGCGGCTTGCTGCGATCTCGGCACTGGGGCTCGATGCGGTGCTCGAATCTTCGTCCGGGTTGTTGTTCATGGGAGTTAGAATCCCACCTTCATCACCAGTGAAAAGTACTGAGGCTTACTAGCGATTTCAGCTCTCATACTTTATTTCAGCTCAGAACAAGACAAAGCTAACCAGATCACAAGCTGGTTTATATGTGCAACAATCCCACACACAAGTGATTGGCTATTTACCGTGGCCGAGAATTCCATAGGCTCTCGGCTGGGAGCCTAGCCTTCTGATAGGCGTCAGCTAGGATCCGCTAGTCCCATTGTTACTGCGAACGAAGCTCGGCCGCTTTGCATGACCGCGTGGTGAATTGGCCACGCACGTGGTCTGAGATGGGTACATTACACCTAGTTTCCCCAAGATATTTTGTAAGTTACTGTTCTGAGGAAAATATTGTCCCTTGAGCAACTGGCAGACAGTGAGATGCACAGAATATCTTTACTAAACACTATAAATGGCTGTCCCATTTTGCATTCTTATTTGGAGTGTTTCCCTGAAGATAAATTTTTGTGGGGCTTATCTTAATTTTTGCATCCTGTTGTAATTTTAATCACCACATGGGAACAGAATCTACTAGAAACATTTTCCTAGGAATATGATTGAGATATTGAGGAATTTTTGCCAATATACATGGAGATAAAAAGCTAAAGGATGACATCACAAAATACCAGACAACCTAGCAGAGGAAGAGGGGGGAATTCCAGTATTGTTAGTATTAATGGTCATTCATGATTTTGCTTCATTTTCCGTAATGGGAAAAGAAAACCCAGCTGAGGCACTTTCTCTTTCAGCCTCATTCTACTACACAGAACCTCCTACACACACTGTGGGTGGATGAGATAGTCACTGCTTATTCAGGGGTCAAGGTCCATTCAGACTCGAGCTTTGCTGCCAAAAGACTGGGTATTGGATTTTCTTTTCTGAATCACCAGCAAGCCAATCAAATAGCATTCCTTTTACCGTAATCCTGTCAAGCGGATTGAATATCTCCCTCAGATTTCTTGTAAAGCTGGGGCTGCATGGATTTGCTGCTAAAATCATCTTATATTAGGACATTCTGGATAATTAATGGCCTCTTTGTATATTTTCTTGTAAATTAGCGGCTGGAATCTTAACTGCTGTGTAACATTAAAAGCCTTGCTCAGGATTCCTCTAACTCCTGTGCTGCAATCAGTTTGCATTTCCTAAGCAAAGCATGATTTGGTGCCAATCTCATTTCTATTCATGAAATATGAATAACCATTACACTCCACACACATTTAAATATGGCCTCAGGCTTGAATAAGATCATCACAAACCAGGAAATTCAGAGTTGGAAATAAGAGTCGGAACTATTCTGAGTAAATGCTTGCAAGACACGCAGAGCTTGTGTGTGGTTGTGTGTTAAGGGCCATCAAATGGCTTCCGACTTATGGCAGCCCGATGAATTAATGACTTCCAAAACGTCCTGTTGTTAACAGCCTTTCTCAGGTCTTACAAACCGAGGGCCGTGGCTTCCGTTATTAAGTCAATCCATCTCATAGTGAGTCTTCTTATTTCCCTGCTGTGGTTAGAGAAAGCAATACGATATAAAAAACATATCTTTCCTCTCCCTCCACTTTGCTTTCCACAGACAATACTGCAGGTCACAATACATTAGTACTCCAATTCTTAATATCTGAACTTGCACACTAATGTAGTGACTGCTTCACTGTCAGTATCACAGTGGTATTCCTTTATTACCTCCGTCTCCTCTGTGGTTATACTGCCTTCTTATTGTGTAACAGGAAATTTTTATCTCTCAGGCCCATTAAAGCTTTTTCTCCCCTAGAATGACTAGGATATAGAAGAAGGAATTCAAACAGGAACACCGTTTATTACTGTGAATACAATCTGCACCTGACAAAGGTTCCTTCTTCTGTGTAGGGTGGATCTATCCACCCACCCATCTAGGATGTTTATTACTTATTTCTCTTAAAAACCCCTGAAACTTTGCTGAATAAAGTAGTGAATTAAAACAAAATGGAATGGATCTAATGACTCACTTCCGCTAAGGGAGGAGCCCTCCCCCAACAGAACAAGCCTGCCTCTGTTCCTCACTGTTCAGGAAATCATAGGATTCAATCATTTATGTTAAGAACAGAACATAATACCAGCAACAATTAAATATTCACTTATTTTTATTTTATTTCTTTTACAACATATATATCCTGCCTTTTTGCCATCACAAGGACCACTAAGGCAGCTAACAAATTAAGACATGCAAGGTAAAATCACATTTTACAACAATTAAAACCAACCAAAATAACAACAGCCCAGCATTAAAATATTTAAGACAAGAGCTAAAAATATATAAAGACATAAACCCAAAAATTAAAATATTTAAAACAATTAAAACTTTAGCAGGAAAGCAGAATCACTGAGGGAACACCACCACCACAACAACAAAAAAGTCTTCACTTGCTGGTAGAAGATGGTAACAGTCAAATCTTTCTGGAGAGAAAGTTCAAGCGTTTTGGTGCCACAACCGAGAAGGTTGCCCTTCTCCCAGGTTGCCCACCGCCTAATCTCAGAAGGTGGGGGCACATGAAGCAAGGTTTCTGAAGATTATTGTATTGGTCAGATAGCTTCATAAGGGAGTAGGGTGGTCCTTAAGGTATGCTGGTCCTAACCCATATAGGGCACCTTGAATTGTGCCTGGGAACAAATTGGGATCCAGTACAGTTGGGTCAAGACTGGAGTGATATGGTCCTTATGACCATATTTATATATCGATTCAAAGTATTTATATCCTGCCTTCCCACTTGTCCAAGTTGCTTACAAAATATAACCATAAACAATTTTAAAAAACACATTAGTATTTAAAACACATAAATTAACGTACATTCAGTTAAAGCTGCAATTCTCACAACATATATCACCACCAGCTGCCAATCAGAGACATTCATCAGTTATTTCCATCAAAAGTGCATCAAAATAATTCCACTCTACATCTTCTACAGTGGGATCTGTCCATACAATATACAGCAGCTGTTCCAAAGAGTGGGTACGGTTACTAAAATGAGTGCACAGGGGCTGTGGATGAGTGGACCTCTCAAACAGAGGGGCCCATCAAAAACGAGGCGCCTGATTACCTTAGTTGGCACATAGGATCACATGGGGAAAGGCAATCTATTAGATATGTAGGTCCCAGGTCATGAAAGGCTTTAAAGGTAACAACCAGCACCTTGAATTGCACCTGGAAACTAAGAGGAAACTAACAGGTGTAATATATGAGCATACTGCCGTAAACCAGGCAATCATCTAGCATGAGAATTCTGTGGAACTTGTTCTGCTCATGCAAGAGTACAAGAGATAATTTCTGCATCTGATTTCCAGAAAGAAACCTGCACAGCTCTAAAATCAGTTCCCCAATTTCCATTTAATTCCACCTAGAATTAATTCTCCTCTTACTTTCTCTGTTGTCTCAGGTCAAGCTTCTCTACCTGAGTTCTCGCCTGTCTCTCTGTCCCCACCTCTTAGCAGGAGGGGTGTCATCTTTCCCAAGCTCTGATAAGTCATTTCAAAACACCTGGAGATTTCCACTATTAGGAGACCATCTCCATCCATTAGCTCCCACTGAAGAAACATCAACCCACTATCCTCTACTATTAAGAAGTATTATGTGGTGTATTCAATCTGACCCATGTATGTATGTGAACGCAGTCATTGAATCACCATGTCAAGCTTCATCCTGGGCTAGGATCCTAATCCCTCAAATGTAATTGGTAGCCCAGGAAGAGCTGACCAATCACCAACAGCCAGTCCCAAGAGCGGGAACTATTGTGATTGGACTTTATCCCTGCAACCTCATAGGTTGGTATTTGTATAGTAGGTGTGGCTACATTAGCCGGGAGAGTTTAAAAGTGGAACAGCTTCAATGCTAAAGCTGTTCTGGCTATTCATGTTGATCTGTTTGGAGTTGAGTTACGAGTTGCTGAATAAAGCCGATCTTTTGCTGAAATCACCCTCTGACTCTTTGTTAAGTAACTGACTTAACATATTAGCAGCCATGACATATGTATATGATGTGATGTTGGTCCACATCATATTGTGATTGCAGCATTATCTTTGTATGCTTCTAGGCACTCACATGTAGGGCATGAAAATGATCATATTTATTTGTCTGCATGGAGGACCCATACAGAAGTATGCAGACACACCTGAGACTCGCACAATAATGTAAGCAGGGCAATCCTAAGCAGGGTTACATCTTTCTACATTGCACGGGTAACCATATAAAACTGTACCCTAAAGAACACTTTTTTAAAAACTGAAGAATACGAGGTGATGACCCTGCTCTAGAAAACCTTTCTTCCAGTTTTTCTTCAGTCCTCCTCCTGAATTTCCAAACTAATTTATAGTACCCCAACACCAAATAGCATAAAAGTTGCTTATCAGCTGTGGGGTCATGGTTAAGCCATAGAGGCGAAAACTGCAAGAAGTCTGGTGTTCACATGCTGTATCTCATGTGTGTCGCTATCATGTGTGGTTGGGAAAGTGCATGTGTATGTATGAATGTGGACTGGTGGACCACTTCCCAGCTCAAAATCACATTACAGTAGGATGAACATAAGAAGATCAACCATGTCACATTTGAGTTTCCTAAGAAGACTTGGCTAGTAGGCCTTCTGGACCCAGACTTAGTTTTTAATTTGTAAAGTCAAATTTCCTCTCTCTTCTCCTCAGTTTGATCAAGTTATTCAGGCCCCTTTCCCAAAAACAACATTTCCAGAGTTAGGATGTGTCCCACATTTTGCACAGTGACTATAGAGCCAAAGAATTCAGTTTCTCTGCTGCCTCCCATCATCCTTAAGCAATACTTTCCCTCGTTTGTCACCCAAAGGTCCACCTGCATCTCCCCCCGCCCCCAAGCACAAGCTATGGTCAAAAACTCTTTTGAGTTCCCCTTGCTAATCTGGCATGAAGCTAGTTTCAAGAAAACATGTAAACAGCAAAGACAAAACTTAGACTAAATAAAGTGGTGTATTATAGAAAACCTGAAATGCAACTAGGAAAACAAACCACTTACATAGGAACTTAACCTTCATTCACTGCTTGGCTAAGATAGAAATTCCAAGCATAGCTTCAGACATAGACCTGAATTACATGTGAGAAAAGAGCTTTCCTATGTGACTTTGCTCCCTAGGATTTCATTTAAACTATACAAAGCAGATACTCGTTTTTACTTTGCATACTAGAGATTCATAGCCCTTGTGGATACAGTGCTGGCATGCTAAGTCTAAACAAGATAACGACACTGCGCAAGCTCTTTGCCTTGTCACCATCATGTTTCAGTCAAGCCCAACATACATGTTCCTAGAGTTCTTCTGTCCTGGACCATTTCAAGATGTCACTGGTCATATCATCTCTGGGCTTTGGACCAGCCTCCATCCTAGCAATCTGCACAGTTATTCAGCAAAGCTAGGCTTTTCCCTTTATGCCCTAATCCTAAATAAATGAAGCTTTCTCAGAGGTCTTGAAAAGACATAGCTGCACCTTAAATAATTTGTGGAATTGTTTTAGGATCAAGTAGAAAGTTATTTATATAGTTACTGATTCTGCATAAGGCAACAGAAGTAGAAACCTAATGAATATTTGGGTTTGCCCTCAAATACTAGGTTTACTTCCAAAAAATGTATTGATCCAAAGCTCTAAAGCTTTTTACATGCACAGGCACATTTGTAGCAAACCAGCAATCCACACACAGATAATCATATTTTTACTGTCCCCAAAAAGACCACAGTACAATGCAAAATTGATACTGATATATTTAATTCCAGTTAAAAGCAATGATTACAATAAATATACCAGCTCTCTCCTTGGTGCAATACTTCCAAATCGCGAGTTCTGAGCTTGCCTACCTGTCCTTCCCCTATACCACAGAAGCCGTAGAGAGGACCCTGAATGGAGAATTCCCTTCAAGGAAATTTATCACTACTAACTCAAAACACAGGTGAAATGCCAAATCTCCCAAGAACAGGCTGGTAAGAACTGCTGCATAGTAATCAATAGCCATGATTTATAAGAACTTGAACTCTGGGATTAGGCTTTGTCATTTTCCAGCTCTTGACTTCATCATTACTATCGGACCTGAATCTGAGATCATCATGAAGAGCTGGGATCAAATTAAAGTGAAAACATGTGGCTAAAGTAAAAAAAAAAAAGTGGGAGTCTGTTTAATATACAGTAATATATTGTGCTATCTTTCCAGGCTTTGGATTACATTTCTAAAGGAGGGCAATGTTGCACTTGCACATTTAGGTAGGCAAGATCTGGCCATATGGCTTTGTTAGTTATATGTTATCAAGAAAATATCAATACATATTTGCAATATATAGGGAGAAGGGAGGACTTTGTATATCACAAGTACCTCACAGGACCTTCTTTCCCATCATGAAGGATGAGCCATCCACTGCCACACAGAACAGTTTTTCTTCACTCAGTGTAATAATGTCTCCAAGTGCAGAGCTTTGGTTTTCTGCGGAAGAGTGAATGGCCTTGATTCACCTAAGGATATAAATAAAGGATTGTCCTATGGATAAGGACCTTAGACCTAGTCCTTATTGACATTAAGTCATATCATCATGTCATCAAGATTGTTCATTTAGTTTAAATATTGGCATCCCACTTTTCTCCAAATCAACAGGACACCAAGCAGCTTAAATAAACATAAAAACAAACACAGCTTCACAGTAACAGACATTACAGACCACAGGAAACAAGCCACAGCCTGTACTCATGGGCACAAGAAAAGAACTCGGTTTTACAGAGCCTCGGAAACCAGTGTAAGGTCAGGCTCTTCCTCGCATCCTCAGGATGCTCATTTCACAGCATGGGGGCATGAGCTTGAGCAACAACAATAAGACACACACACCCCTAAATGGGGGAGCAGCTAATAAACACTGGTCTGATTATCAGAGCTGCTCTGTGGACATCTATGGGCAGAAAAGTTCTTGTAGAGGTTAACACCGGCACTTGCACTGTGGATTAACTACCAAACTAATTGGCAACCATTGTAAAGTGTGACATACCAGGCTGACATGCTTAAAACACTGACACTCTGTCAACAGTCTAGCTGCTGCATTCTGCACTAATTCTTGTCTTCAAGGGCAGCCTGACATGGAACTACAGGGTTACAGTAGTTCAGTCTCAAGGTCAACATACTGTGGATTAGCAAAACTAGGCTGGATTAGTGTGTGTCCCCCACCCCCAAATTGTACAGTGAAGTTGACAAAAGGCACTTTTTGCTATTTGGTTTATCATCTTTTGGAGTATAAGGGCTGGATCTGACAGCACTTAAACCAGAGGTAGCAAACTCATTTGTTATGAGGGTCGGATCTGAAATAAATGTCACTTTGTTGGGCTGGGCCATGTGTGCCTTAAAACATAATGCCAGGTACTGGAGATATAAGCTGTATAAAGGACAGCAGTTGGTAAGCTCCGAGTGGTTGTATCCTCACTGCAAGGCCTCATGGGATGGAAGGGGGTGCAAAGGAAAACCCATATGGAGAGCCAGCAGTGCAGCACTGGGCAGACGCTCCCATGCTGCTTAACTGATGCAGATGAGCAGGGCTCTTTTTGTAGAAAAAGCCCAGCAGGAACTCATTAGCATAATAGGCCACACCCAACAGCAGAAATTCATTTGCTTATTAGGACACACCCCTGACAGCACAGCTCATTAGCATATTAGGCCACACACCCCATGTTCGCAGAAGTGTGGTCATCCAACAGTAATCCATGCTATGGCAGTCTTGAGATTTAAAAGATTAAACGAGTGTCTGTAAAGTGGTGGGGAAACTTAATCTTAATTTGTTTGCCTTTTGCTGCAAATCTTTGAAAGCTCCCCCTGTTGTGGCCAACTCGGGAGCCAGTTGGAACTCCGTTCCTGTGAGTTCCTGCCCAAAAATAGCCCTGCAGATGAGGTTGTTCTACCATGTTGAGGCCACAATAGGAGTGACTCTACCCACTACCCCCCCCAAAGCAGTCTCCTGTTCCCTCCCTTGCCCTAGTTGCTCGTGGGCCACATAAGAGTGCTGGACGGGCCGGTTCCAGTTCCCGGGCCTTATGTTTGACACCCCTGACTTAAACTCTTAACCGAGCTTGTTAGCAATAAAGCCATACTATCCAAGGTGAGTAGCATAACTCTTAAGAATCTCAGCCTCTCATCCATCACCTCCATCTGATGAGGTTTGGGAGTTCTATTGGATCTAGCTCTTCTGCTAGAAAAGCAGGTAGATCAGGTGGCAGAAAGTGTCATCTGCCAACTTCATATGACACAAAAATTGTCCCCCTGATTTTGGACTCAGCTGACATAGGCACAGTAATCCATGCTATGGCAGTCTTGAGACTTAATCTTAATTTGTTTGCCTTCTGCTGCAAATCTTCGAAAGCTCCCCCTTTTAACTAGGGTGGCCAACCTCCAGGTGGGACCTAGAGATATCCCGGAATTCCAGGATCAGTTCTCCTGGAGAAAATGGTTGCTTTGGAGGCTATGCTCTGTGGAATTATATTCTGCTGAGGTCCTTGCACTCCCCAAACCATGCCTTCCCCAGGCTCCATACCCAAATCTATAGAAATTCCCAATCCAGAGATGGCAACCCTATTTTTACCTAACTTTTTAACATGAGGAACTCTGCCACATACTTAATCATTCCCATTTTGGAGCATTATTTTATTTATTTATTTATTTATTTATTTATTTATTTATTTATTTATTTATTTATTTATTTATTTATTTATTTATTTATTTATTTATTCATTCATTGCCCAGAATGCCTGCTGCTCGATGTCGACTCGCCGCCATGTTCTTGCCGGATCGCCCCACCGCCGCCTGCCACCAGCACCACAGTTCTTTTTTGCCGCCAATGCACCGGAAGGCGGGTGCCCCCCTGCACCTAAGGCAGGTACCCATTTATCTACTTGCTAGGCTTTCGAACCGCTGGGTAGGCGGGAGCTAGGACAAGGGCCGGGAGCTCACCCCGGCCGCAGTGGGACTCGAACAGCCTAAGGCTGTTGATAGATTACCTTGCAGGCTTTTTTACTGCCAGCGCCACCGCCACCCATGAATGCATGAATACATGAAGCTGCCTTATACCGAATCAGGCCCTTGGCCCAGTAAAGTCAGTATTGTCTAATCAGACTGGCAGTGGATCTCCATGGTCTCAGGTAGAGTTCTTTCACATAAACTACTACCAGACCCTTTAACTGAATAAGCTGGAGATAGAACCAGGGATCTTTAGCATGCCAAACAGATGCGCTACCACTGAGTTGTATAACTGTCCATGTAACTGGACTTGTCTGTATTCATCCCTTACATGCATACAAAGTAACCTCCACGTGGATCACATCAAAGCTGTATCCATATTTAACCACAGCATCAGTGGTTCCTCTGCCCTCCACAAGATTTAGTAAAAGTTATTATTCCAAAATTACAAAACAGTTACAAAAATATTGCAAAGCCACTTCTGAGATTACTTGTTTGCTATATTACTTAGAGGGTGTGTTCAGACGGGGCATTTGCAACGGTATAGGTGCCGGTTGGAATCAGTGTACTTACCGGCGTTCACACGGTGAACATCTGCCTTCCGTCCCTAACCGTTGCAAAGAGCTTTAAACCGTTGTATTCTGCCACTAGGTCCCCAAGTGGTGGTATCCTGAGTGCAAAGGTTGTAATCACTTTACCCCTGTCTGATCGTTCTCCAACATTGTAGAGCCGCTTCCGTTTGGAAGCCCGAGGCTTCCGATTTTCACCCGCCATTTTTTTTTAGGTTGGCGATATGCGCTTGGGCGAAGCTTCGCCCCGGCGTTTGTTTTAAAAAGAAAAGAAAAGGTCCTTAGTTTAACTTTTAGAGGAGTCCGGGACCTCAGGGAGGCCACTTTGCTCTTTAAACTTTAAAGGTAAGTTCTTACCTTTAAACTTTAAATGTAAGACGGGGTGTTTTGCGCATGCGTGAAAATCGCCATTCTGTGGATGGCTGCCTATGCGCATGCGCAAACTGTGTTAAAAAAAAACCCGCCGATGCCCGCTGTGTGTGAACGGGCATACAGCGATGGGCTCCGCAGACCGGAGGTAAGTGTGATCGCGTTTCAGACGGCATAAACTGCACCAGTTCCAACCGGCTGAAACGCCCCGTCTGAACGCACCCAGAGTGTGAAGAACACACTTTACAAAACCCTCTAATTTAATTTATAGGGCTGGCAGCTGTCCTTGCTCACCACTGAACTACCACTTGAAGCAGTGATTGGAGGTTGTTGTTGCTTTTTTAAAGTCAGCATTATGTGAGCCTCAACATCACTTCTGTGGATAACCAGGAAGTAACACTAGGTAGCTCTAGGAATCATTGGAAACTATGATAAAGCCCTGGTTTTTCCTGAAACTAACATAATGGTGCACATGATGTGTCCCCATGTCTCTATCCCTGAACCTAGTAGTTTAATACGTTTACTGTACATTTTATACCACATCTCAAGATAGCTGTGTCCCTCCTATGGTGCAAGGTAGCTCTTGCTAGTTTGGCCAGCAGGTTGGGTCCTGATTTAGGTAGGGGTATGTAGCCAGGTGCAGCCCAGATGATTCCACTCAACATGGCTCTCCTCTCTGAAGCAACCCAAGATAGACCTACAGCTCTCTCAGTGATAGGGATGAGACACTGCAATGGGGAATTTAGAAATAGTGTTGTTGCTCCAATTGGGGGAGGGCTCAAGTGGTTAAGACACTGAACTGAGGCTGTGGAAGGTCAGTAGTTCAGCAGTTCGAGACCCGAGTGTGCCACATGACGGAGTGAGCTCCCGTCTCTAGTTCCAGCTCCTGCCAACCTAGCAGCTCGAAAGCAAGAAATAGCAAGTAGATAAATAGGGACCACTTCAGTGGGAAGGTAACAGCGTTCCGTGCGCCTTGGTGTTTAGTCATGCCGGCCACATGACCACGGAAATGTCTTCGGACAGCGCTGGCTCTTCGGCTTTGAAACGGAGATGAGCACCGCAACCCTAGAGTCGGATTCGACTGGCTTTCGAGCAAGGGGAACCTTTACCTTTACCTATACTAATAAACCTAACGCAACAGCAAAAGCCTGTTACAGACACCCCACAAAAATGGGCCCTTAGGGGCTCTGGATCAACTGCCTGCCTGACCTGGCCATATTCCATTCTATGTAGTTCTAGTTCAAGCTTCAAGCTTACAAACAGAAGAATTTGGGGTTAACAATGAAAAATACAGGCAATGAGGAAAGATGGTTTGCAAATTGGAATTCCAAAAGATACAGCCATAACATCAGCTTGATTGGCTCTGAGACAGGGAAGGGCGGTTTCATATGCAGTGTACCAGCCATGTGTATAGACAGCGAACGGCTGCATCCAGCCCAGATTCCCAGGCACGTGTACCTGTGCAATAGCCATGTTTACAAATGTGCATTTGCCAAATTAATACATTGGTTGAAATCCCAAAAATTCTCTTATTTCTTAATCCCCATAGAGTGCCACCCTGTAATTAGAAGCTGCATTGAAAGGGACCCCTAACTTGAGATGCTGGATGTGTGTCAGTGTGTGTGGAGGAGAGGGAATGAAGTCCTGAAAAGTCTTGGTCCATGAGCAGTAAATGGCATTTGGCTCTCAGGATCCTGGCTATTATTTTTTGAGATGGAGACATTAAAAATATAGTATGTGACATGGTCATAAGAACCTTTAGGATTCCATATAGGATTGTGAAGCTGTTTTGAGGGAGAACAGACCAGGATAACAGCAAAAAACCTCCAGGCAACCTGGAACAGGAAGCACCAGCAGCTGTAGAAACTGCATTTCCCATAGGGAATTTCAACATTTGCTCCATCTTATTCTCTCAGGCCTTGTGCACATTTAATTTTTGTGCTTCCCAGCCATCTCTGTCCTTCAGTTTCCTCAGTTTAAGAATATTCAGCACACCAGATTGCCTTATGGGTCTCATGTGAAAGAGTAAATTTAGCTGTAGGTTCAACAATTGTGTAACAAAAGCTCAGCCCCCAAGGCGGTTCCTAGGAACGCTGACAATATTTCTACATCTGACTGGTCAGGTGTGGGGACAGGAAGGGAAACTGAACCAGAAACTGCAGTTGCTAGAAAGCAAAACAGAATAGATTTTGCCAGAAAGTCAGGAATTAAGGTCGATTTGTTCCTAAAGAAAAAGGGGATACTTTGGCTGCCTAATTCTTTGTGTACTGCATCGACAGACAGAATCTGTTCCTTAAGATTTTAAATATTTAAAAATAAAGGACAACTTTGAAACCACTTTCTGGTAACTACTTTCTCTCTCATAATTGGCAAGGGATCTTGATTATTATGTTTTTGCACAATTTTCACAAATATTTGAATGTGAGTTTTGGGGGCATGTGTCATTTGGGATCTGTTATTGTCAGAAGATGACCTTTTGTGACTTTTTTACTTAATTGCAAACATTGGAATTCTGAAGCTCAATGCGCTTGGTGCAAAAATAAGAATATTAAGCCTTGTCAAATGCAATATGATGTGAGTACAGCAGACAGAAGATGTGTTTCCAATATATATATATTTAAGACCTGATAATAGAGTTTATGATGACTTTGTGCTTAATTCTCTAGTATGGAGAAATTTGAATTGTCTTCATCACAGGAGCAAGAAATTAAGCTTTCCTGCTTAATTTCTCCTTGTTATGTTATGTTATGTTGTGTGTGTGTGTGTGTGTGTTTAACGTGTACCCCACCCTACCCCATGAATTGGCTCAGGGCAGGTCACAACATAATAAAAACAATGAAACCAACATATAAAAACAGTTAAACAATTAAACAATCAAAACAAGATGGCCTTAAACACAAGTAATCCAGCGTCTCCTGTGATATTTTAACAGGTGATGGTCGATGGCCTGATTTATAAAAGTTTTTGATCAGATGGTGTGAAGTACCTAAAATATACTGTCCCATCAATGATAAACAGTGTCCAGGAGGCACTAGGCAGGTACCAAAATGCAGGGGAGGTTGAGATGGTTTAACATCTGCCAACTCACCCAAAGGCCTGGTGAAACAGCTCCATCTTACAGGCCCTGCAGAACTGTAATAGCTCTCACAGGGCCTGATCTCAAGTAGGAGCATGTTCCACCAGGCCAGCAGACTAGCAGACGTCTCTTGGGCCGGGGATTACCAGGAGGTGTTGATCTACGGAGTGCAAGGCTCTCCAGGGCACATATGGGGAAAGGTGATCCCACAGATCTACGGGTCCCAGACCATGTAGGGCCTTAAGGTCAGTACCATAACCTTGAATTGGCAGCTAGTGCAGTCAGTGAAGCACCAGCTGAATGTGCAACCACAGGGGCATTGCCATTAGCAGGCGCATCACTGCATTCTGCAATAGCTGAAGTTTCCAGATCAGGATCAAGTGTTGCCCCACATAGAGCGAGTTATGGAAATCCAGCCCGGAAGTGACCATTGTGTGGATCACTGTAGCTAAGTCCTGGGAGGTGAGATAGGGAACCAGCTGCCTAATCAGGCAGAGATGGTAAAAAGCCAACCTGGCAACTGCAGTGACCTGGACCTACATAGAATCACCCCAAGACTCCTCTCCCTCAGCGCTGGTGCCAATGGCACCCCACTGAGCACTGGAAGCTGGATTCCTGATCCCACACCCCCACAGCTCAGGTACAGAAGATAAATCTATCTTCATTGGATTTAATTTCAGATGTCTCTGCTGTAGCCATCCAGCTACAGCCCCTAATGCCCTGTCCAGAATATCTGGGGCAGCATCTGGTGTTTATGAGGGTGTGTAAAGTTCTGTCAAGTTGCATCCAATTTATGGTGACCCTGTAGGGTTTTCAACGCAAGTTATAAGAAGAGGTGATTTGCCATTGTTTTCCCCTGCAAAAGCTTAGCTTCCAAGATTTGAAGAGATCAGGCTGTACTGTGCCATTCCACATCCCACAGTGCTTATGGAATATGGAAAAACCTTGGATAACTCAGCTTGTTTCTCCACTTACTCTAATATGTGTGTGTGTGTGTATAGTGTGTACACTTGTTTCTCCACTTACTCTAATATGTGTGTATGTGTGTATAGTGTAACATATGCATATTAAGATAGCAGGGAATAGGGTTACCAACCTCAAGATGAGGCCTGGGATTCTTTTGGAATTACACTGTTTTCCTGAAATCAGTTTCCCTGGAAGAAATGGAAACTTTGGTGGGCACACTCTATGGTATATTGGGATAAATGGGATGGTATATTGGGATAAATGGATGTCCTAGAATCCCTGCAGAACTCCTTTACTTCCCTAAATTCTACCCACCCAGACCGCCAAGAAAATCCAAAATGGGATTTTGGCAACACTAGCAGGGGAGCATTTCTTACTAATAGCCCTAAAATTGTATTGTCCAGGAATCAGAGAGAGGGAGAGAGAGATCCTTCCTGAAAAGACTCCTCTTTTAAAGTCCATTTGCTAGTGGATAAGGACTGAATTTTTGTTATTTCCATTTTTCCCTTTAATCTTCTGTGTAGTTACCACAGTTCCATATATCAAAGGCAGATCAGGTTGATCATGAAATCCCCATTACACTGCAGATTCTTTATAAATACTCAGTTTAGGGGATGATTCTTGCAAAGATCTATCCATTTGTAAGTACATAATTGTGCATAATTAACTTTCTTATTGATGTCTTAATTGTACAGATTGACCTACAGAAAAGTGGCAGGTGGAAGGCCTTGACTTGGATCAGGTGGTCTTTTGATCTTCCATGGTGTTATAATTCAGAGAAACAGAAGGTACTTCTACACTACAGGCTGGTTGGTTTGACAGTTATTCCTCATTTCTATAGAACTCTGGCAACTGTAGCAGGAGATGAGGAGGGAGTCAGGTATGGTGTTTTACAGTGGTGCCAAAGTTTGGCTGCAGGTCTAGTAAGTTCATTTGAAAACAGTGGCACTTCTTAGAAACGTACATAAGATCAGGATGTTGTGGAATGTTTCAGGTGCTGTTGTGAATTTTGCTTAGAAATAACTTGGTTTTTCTACCAGACATACAGTCTTAAACCAAATGTTTCACCGGGCGTGACTCAGTTCATGATGCAAAGTGGACTAGAAATAACTTGGGACAATGTTTCATGACAAAACACTGAAGTGTATCTAACAGAAAATGATCAGCACTCTCACAAAACTGCAATTCACAGGATGTTGCTGAGAATTATTGTGTTGAACTGGCATAAAACTGATAGTTATTCATAGCAGATATACTTTCCCATTATTCCCATTATGTATCTATCTATGCCTTCAGAAGAGGAAAAAATGACAGGAAGGACAAAGAAGGGGGGGGGGTTGTCACTGAAAGCCTGAAACAGGCAGAAGTTTCAATCGGTGATGAATTTGGAGTGTGTTATAGGCATGTTCTGAGAAAGTTCTAAGGGTTTTTAGACAACCAAAATTCTTCTCCAGCATCTGAGTCACAGGCCACTAACTTTCTTGCTCACTGAACTTCCGCTGTTTCTCAGATTTTGCTGCTATGTGGGCTCTTAATTGGATTAGGAAAACAAAGGAGCCAGTTATCTGCATCTCTGAAAGAGTAATCCAGTGACAAGTTTTACAGAAACCATTATTTCAAATCAGTACTAGGTTTGGAATGCAATTTGGTTGACCTCCGCAAATAGGATTCTGGTCTGAGCATTAAGCACATGTGGACATTCTATAAATAGCTGGAGGGACTATTGAGTACATAGAGAAAGGGTATTCTACAAAAAAAACCCCAGCATCTCTGCCAGGAAAATGTTGCTTTTTTAGAACAACGTGAAACATTCTTTTTACATAAAGTCAGGTGGGTAGCCCTGTTGGTCTGAAGCAATAGAACAAAGTTTGAGCTCAGTGGCACCTTTAAGACCAACAAAATTTAATTCTGGGAATTAAACTTTGTTGGTCTTAAAGGTGCCACTGGGCTCAAACTTTGTTCTGTTGCTTCAGACGAACTTCGTTCTATTCTTTTAACATGTTTGTTAACATTTTTTTTTCATTATGAAGACACATTGGTACTACTACAGCTCAATACAAGGCAAACTTCACACCTGCTTCAAGCTACCAGCACAGGTGCCTTTATACAGCTATGTGAAGAAGTTCAGCTGATGCCAATCCCTTTGCTGTGGCATGCAGGGAATGACAGTGTTTGAAGGAAGTCCAGGGATGCTGTGCAGAGGCAGGCAATGGCAAGCTACCTCTGAATGTCTCTTGCTTTGAAAACCCTATGGGGTCACCATGAATGTTGTTGGTTCTACTTCCATATGGCTTGTGGGCTGTAACAAAGACTGACTGACTAGGTGGCCATAAGTCAGTTGCGACTTGACAGCACTTTCCACCACCAATAACTGTTATCACAGCAAAATGTACATGTGGGTTTCCTGTGCAGAATGAATAAGCAGCTTCCTTCAATATGAAGGATCCATCTTATCCCCACAAGCCAAGGACCTTCCTAGATCTGAAGATTTGGTGGCCAAGTCTGATTCTTTATATTGGGAAAGATATTAATTCTGGCTTTCATTGGGAGAGCATGGGTTCTTTTAAGGACTTCATCAGCAGTTTGCTATCAATGGATTATTGCAGCATTTATGTTTCCAGTGAATATGGTCGATACAATTTCTCCATTTGTTGTGTTTTCCATGAATAAGACTGATCATAAAATAGACCAATAGACCAACTTAGCACCAGGGATCAATTAGAACATTGCACATTATTGTGCATATTCATAGACTTATGAGCACTTTGGAGTCATGTTTTTTGTTATTTATATTCCCACTGATGTTCTAATACGAGTTTTTCAAATGACTGATTGGATTATGCAGAGTCCTTTGAAGCAAATATGCTTTGTCATTTATGACTTTGATTATTGTCTATTAACATACATGCTGACGTTTTTGACTTTATTTGGGAGGAGAGAATCTATTTTGGGTTTTTTTGGGGGGAGCGGTGGTGCAGGCAGTTAAACGCCTGCTAATAACATCCACGAACAGCTGTTACAGCTGTTCAAAACCTGCCACGGCCAGAGTGAGCACCTGGCCCTTGTCCCAGCTCCCGCTAACCCAGTGGTTCGAAAGTGCCAACTAACATCAAAAATGCGCAAGTAGATAAATGGGAACCTACCTTAGAAGGTAGGGGACACCCTCCCCTGCTGTGGGGGCCATTGGAGCATCGGAGCCCGGTGGACGGCAAAGCGGCGAGCGGCGGAAAAGATGGCGTCTGGACACAACATCGGAGGCGGAACAGACGTTGGCGGAGAGGCGGAGCAAGGACGACACGGGAGCGTGGACGGCGCAGGCAGGGTGGAGCCACGAGGACTGAGCCAAGGCCATGCCAGAGCATGCCGCGTGACAGAAGGGCCCAACCGATCCGCCACTGAAAGACCACCGGAAAGGGGGGGGAAAGGAGCCAGAAGCCGAGTGATGCCGAAGTCGACGTAGCCAACCCGGGAAGAAAAAATATCGACTAACCCCTCCACTGGGTGCGGGTAGGGATTGTCCCCACCCCTAATAATTGTGGCCATAGGTTAGGGATAAATAAGTAACTGTAGCCGCTCAGAGACCCCTTAGGGGGGTTCGAGCAGGGTAGTAAGCTGAAATAAATAAATAATAAATTTTTGCTTGTTTGTTTTTGTTTTGCTTTTCACAACCAACTTGTGCCAACTATGCCCTGTAACAACTGGTTACTAGAAGAAACCTTTTTTTTTTGTTGCATCACCAACAGTTTCTGTCCTTTATATTTTCATGAAGCAGCTGTGTACAACTATTCTTTCTGTAAGCAGCTGTATATAAACAGCTCATCATCTTTTGGTAATCTACCTTTCAATGAATATACACTAAACAGCTACTACTATGTAGCCTATAATGGTTGGTATTTTTAGCAACTCATTTCAGTTGTGAGTGAAGTCTACACACTGAAAGTATTTACAGCTGCTCTTTCTGTAAAGACTACATTTATCTGTAAGGACTCCATTTCCAAAACTGAATAGCAAGTACCAAAGATTTATGCATTTGCATCTTAACTTCTGTGTGTCTTAAAAGGATTTCTGCAATCCCTCTCCCTTCATCACTGTCCTACTGACGAAGGGTAGAGCCAGACTATTCTGTTTGAATTCTATTGGAACTTGGCCAGTGTCAGAAATATTTTCTACCAACACACATGATGACTCAACAGGACAAGATGTTGTGATCAAAAGAGCTCCATTGTTATTTAGCTACCAAGATGGGAATTATACCAATCTGCAGTAATGTTACTGTGATTAGACTGCATTTTAGTACAGATATGACCACATACTTTGAGTTAAGTTCTGACTACAGATATTTGGGCACAATGTTCCCTCTAATCCCCCCCCCAGTGGAGCAGTTCACGTCCTGAGCAGAATATAGCTGCTGTAATCTTAAAATGGGTAATGGGCAGTGCAGGACCCTGCTGAGAGGGGCTTCCCGTGTTAATGAGCGGCTGCTCAGGTGCACAGTGTAGAGGGAGCGCTGTTTAATAATTGGGCATCACAGCGTCTTCAGTTTAAATATTATGTGTGCTTAGTATGAGATTCCCCTGCCTTCAAGAGGGACTTCAACTACAGACTTTACAGAAGTATTTTACAGGTGCTTCCACACAGATTTACTCCATGGAGCTGGCTTTATCCGGCTGTAAACCTGACAGCTGTGTAGTTCTGCCTACATTATATGCTATGGTATGCATCCCTCAAAGGTGCCAAAGACTTTTGGCTATTTCCTTTTATCTGTCTATTATTGGCATGTGTTAATCTTTTTTTCCCCCGGAGATACTTCCCCTATCTGGTTTTCCAAGGGCTTCAAGAGAAATTGATAGGCCTGCTTTAAAGGGCAGCTGCTTCTGATCTCTTCTTTGTGATTTCAGGGAACTGCCCTATTGCATTCCTGAGAATTCACAGCTTGGAAGTTACATCTTTGGTAGAAAACAAAACCAGATAAAGGAGGCTAACCAAAGAGTTACGAGCATACATATCACTTTGAAATTTGGCTTGTAAGTTACATGAGATAGATACAGCCGTATTATGATACACGAGCACTATATGGGAACCGCCTCTGCGATAGGCATTGCTTACTTTTCAGTAACTGCCCAAGCCTTTCTCTTGCAGTTGTCCTGCTGCATGGGCATTCAGTCAAGCAAGTTTCCACTCGTTTGGACCATCATGATCATGAGAAGGAGGGCAGGAAGAGTTGCATCAGTGCTTAGTTCTCGTGACCCTTCTTACACATCCAGGGAAATGATGATCGCCATTCTGGGGTTAGGCAGCAATTTTTCTCCAGGCCAGTTTGCCTGGGAATCTCGGAGGTTTTTTGCCATCTTCTGGGCATGGAGCAGGGGTCACTGGGTGTCTGTGTGAGGGGAATATTTGTGAATTTCCTGCATTGTGCAAGGGGTTGGACTAGATGACCCTCGATGTCCCTTCCAACTCTATGACTCTAAGATTTTATATTCTTGCTCATTATCACATCTGCCATGGAGATTGTATATTAGGGGCTGCCTAGACTGCCATTAATCTCCACCATTGCTAAGCATCCATAACCTTCCACGTTTTTACCATGAACAAGAGCCTTTCTAAACTTCCACTTATTACACAGTTTATGCACAACTGTTCACCCCTTGAGCTGGACAACCAGATGTTTTCCTCTGGATACCATTTGTGAGGTGGGTATATCACATTATTCCATTATTTTTATTTGTAAAATGGAGCTCTTTGCTGAGCTGGTGTATAAACTGTGACAGTGAATGCAGTGTGGAACATAAAGCAGCCCTATTGGATAGTGCTTGTAACACCCTTAGTGACCAACAATATTTCATGAATGGCTTGATTTTGAAATGTATTATTTTGTTTTCATTCTTCATATGTAATAGGCAGTTTGACATGTCCAACACTTGGGCATGTTGAACATCTCCTCTGTGACCGCTAAACAAGGGAGAAAGGATTTCTTTCATTACGTATTCCAGCCCATTTTAGATGTAAACAATACACCTGTAAGGAACAGTAGTATGCTTGAAGCCCTGTAGCAATATAACTGATACGAACAGGCATACTGACTTCCTGCTCTGAGTCCAGCTTCTCCTCACTGTTTCTTTACCACCTATCTGGAGCCAGGACCCTGATCTCTTACTTGCATTACGAAAATGGAGAGTTGGATGAAGCACTGCTGGGTAGCTTGGATTCCTACTTTCACTCCCTGCTGCCCTTCATCTAAGAAACTGCTGCTGCTGTCACTAAGATAAGCAACAGGGAACAGCCAGGGTTTAGTCCTAGAAGCACATTGCCTTAGCTGAAGAGATACTAGTACCACTGAAATCTGATAAGCTTATTTCTAGTTACTTAAGTTTGACCTTTGGGAAATTCTTTTTGCCTCTAATACACAAGAAGTTGTATCTTTTGTTAAAATCTCAAACATACATGTCTGCTGTATCATTTCCCCAAAAGTGTGGAGAAAATGTCAGCAACTGTGTTTTTCTGGCAATTGTCCCTTTATAGCAGGGAACAGCCATTTAACAGGTATAGACTTATTACAGATTTACAAACAGAAGTCTTCAGGAGAGTGCACTGTGCAGCCACCCTGGGCTCCTAAATGGGGAACAATGATTGCCAGTTCATTGAATATATGACCTTGAAATGTGTAACACAATCACACAGATGCTTCCTTCTGAGCCTGTACCCAGATGCCAAAGAAAATCCACACAGCTTCCCTGACAAATAACTCTCTAAAATGAACTTCCTCCCACAACAGCCAGTTCCTTCTCCCACACATTCATTTTACAAATCTTCATCACTACATCATCTCACTTCCCAACTATGGACTGAGGATATACTAAAACAAATGACAGAGAATGGTTGTTGGAACCTATTGGTCCCTTCCACACGACTACAAGAATTCACTGCGTGCAATCCTGTGCAAAGTTACTGCATTCTAAATCAATTGACTTGCATAAGATTGGTCTAAATGAATAAATGGCCACTGGAAAAACATGAAAGCAAGGGTGATCTTTAGGGACTGCCTTCAAATGGCAAACCAAAATGCTTTGGCACAATTCTTTCCCACCAATATTCATAAGCATTCCAGAGGAGTGTGTTACACAAAACAATTGCTATTACACAACCAAAAATATTCCAACAAATAAAACTGTTGAAAAACTATCACCACCCATTTTATAGTCTCTTATTTATTGAATTGCTAGTGTCCAAACGAGATTCATACATGGTAATATTTTTAAAAGGATTTCTGAAGGATGTTAGTTTTATCTCCCAAACTTTCCTTTTTAGAAGGTTCTTAGTAAAATTAGATTGTTTTCTAATGGTCATTTGGAATAATATTTAACATAATCTCTGTTACAGAACTTCAAACTCTAAAGGGACTTTGGTAATGGGAACTCCAGAAAGAAAAAGCACTTTCCACAAAAGGGGACAAAGCCAAAGATGAAAATTACAGCAAGTACACTGCCTCAGGATACAAGCACCAAGATGGAGGATGCAAGCAGCAATGGTGGACGCCTGGAAAACGCAGCCCAGAAAAGCAAGGAAGGTGGATCCCTCCCTGCCCTAAACATGGCCTACTGAAATGTCATGTCCCACTCCACATTCCAACGTATGCCTGCTCTGTATTGACTCAGCAAGCTTTCCTCCCTCAACAGTTCCTAGCAGTATCTCCCACATAAGATAGTAAGTATGCACAGTGCAAAATCCCTTCCCCCATCCTCCGGTATATGTAATTCTATTTTGGTCATGGATTCCCAGGAACATTCCAACACGCTCCGAAATCAGTTTGCTCTCTGATCTGTCATTCAGAGGATCTCCCTATCCACTGACTGCTTTGCCTGAGTCCTGCCTCCAACATTCTAAACAGTTTGCTCTTCCTCTCCCCCCCACAGCCAGTCAGAACACAGAGGTCATTTGCATATGTGGTCTGATTCGCCTTTGCCTCGGAACACAGAGGTTGTTTGCATATGCGGCCTCGCTGGCCTTTCCCTCTAACATTCTAAACAGTTTGCTGTTGATGTTCTG
>NW_015169188.1:323720-334567 GCF_001447785.1 Gekko japonicus | reverse complement strand
CAATGGCTGCTTTGGACAGTGGATTCTATGGCATTATACCCTGCTGAGGTCCCTCCCCACCCCAAATCCTGCCCTCCCCAGGCTCTACCCCTCAAATCTACTGGTATTTCCCAACCCAGAGTTGACAACCGTGTAATCAGCTATGGAACTACTTTCCAGACCCTTGGAACCCAGAAAACATGGCACAGGAGGAGGTGCTTTTCTACCTTAGCTGCCACTGCATAACACCCCCCTCCCCCTCAAAAAATAAGTCAGAGGTGGAGAGAACCATATCTGTTACCACGAGGCTGTCCTCCCATTCTACCCTCTTGGGGCAGTAAAATGACTTGAGACAGCCCAGCCTTATAGCTAAGCAGAAGGAAAGAAACATGGCTTGCCTCCCTCCATTTTCCGCTTCCCTCTGCCACCCCACCAGCCACAGTCGGGACACTCATCTGGAGCTTCCTTCTAGATCACGTTGTATTTCTTCCCACAACGGGCATTACTCCTAGTAAGATATATTTGCTGACACAATTTCATGCATGCTGGTGAGGGAAACAGAGGAAAGAACCACATTATTTGCATTATTACCAACCATTCCAATTGGTGGCCAAACACTTTTGCCTTGCAGCATCAAAGACCCATGGAACTAACCAAACATAAACCGTAGGCAGTGTTATGGCACAATTACCTACAAAGGTTGGCTAAACATTGGTCCGATGATGACAACATTGTGTTCCCCAAAAGGTGAATTCTAAATGTGGGAACCCACAGAGGGAAATGGGAAGATATAAGATCTAGAAAAACATATCATAGGCAGAATGCTTGAGGCCAGGTGCTATTTTTTGCTACTACAGAACATTGCTTGGGAGGGAAGGCGACAGGGTAAAGCCCAATCTTCTCAGATCTTGGAAGCAAAGCAGGGTCAGTACTTGGATGGGAGACTCTGCGGAGGAAGACAATGGCAAACCTCCTCTGCATCATCACTTGCCTTGAAAGCCCCTTGCTGAGGTTGCCATAATTTAGCTGCTACTTGACAGCACTTTACACATGGACACAGAACATTGCTCATTACCATTTTTGTGTCTCTTTTATCTCTTTGCAGGCAGCCCTCTTAACAGGAGTAGTGGCAAGGATGAACCCCATGTACAGTTCAGGAAAAATATTTGCCAAGACTACAAAACAAACAACAGCTTAAGTGACCAGTGTTCATCTAGCTGTGTTGCTGCAAATTCTCTTGTTCTAGCCATGTTCCTGCATAATTGCAAGCTGATTAACAATTGTGTGACTGACAAAATCAAACCTGTTCTGAGCATGCAGTAATAAGAACAGCTCTATCCATTGTCTGTATTGTTTCTAACAGGGCTCTTTTTGTAGAAAAAGCCCAGCAGGAACTCATTAGCATAATAGGCCACACCCAACACCAGAAACTCATTAGCCTATTAGGCCACACCCCTGCCAGCACAGTTTATTAGCACATTAGAACACACCCCCATGTTACCAGAAGTGTGGTTATCCAGCCACACCCACCTTTTGCTTCTTATTCTGTTTACCTTGTTTGTTGTCAAAAACCAGGGCTTTTATTATAGCAGGAACTCCTTTGCATGTTAGGCCACACACCCCTAATGAAGCCAATCCTAATGGATTTCTGCTGTTGGGTGTGGCCTATTATGCTGATGAGTTCCTGCTGGGCGTGGCCAACTAGGGAGCCAGCCGGAACTCCGTTCCTGTGCGTTCCTGCCCAAAAATAGCCCTGGTTTCTAAGCTCTCTATTTGATCAGGGTTTTAGTGAGGATCTAAGCCCACCTCCTGTCCTTCTCAACATAGGACTCATAGTGGGACAGGGTTAATTATCTAATATTTGAAGTCATGCTCCAGCAGAGAAAGAACAGGCTGCTCCAGGTTCACAGTCTCTCACATCTCTCCTGATATGGTAAACTACAACAGAGAGAAAAAATGGAGAACAAGCGTTGCTGAGATGAATAGCAGTGACTAGTGGTAATGAACTCATGGATGCAGCAACACGATGGCTACATGAGAATGTGCTAAGCAAAATGGCTGGAGTGTGAGGCAGCCAATCAGTATGGTTCTGATCATGCAAAACCGTAGCTGTGCTTTGGACTGCTTCCCAGGCTGTCTGGTAGCTAGTCACCTGTAGGGCTTTAACAAGGAACATCAGCCATGCTAAGCATCTGCTATTCCACAATGCTATGCCTTTCCTGCAGTTTTTTTCTGACCTGATTATAAGTCTGATTTCAGGGTCAATGTTTCCTTCATGAATATGTTCTCCCAGTAAACTCTTGGGGGAGATAATAGAAAAGCCTTCTGTGAATATGCAGCTCACTCATTGCCATCCTAATGTCTGTGTCACTCCTTGCCTTGCAAAAAAAGTTTTTTCTCAGGTCACTTCCACTCCCTCGGGAGCCTGAACCTTTTTGGTGAAAAGTCCTCAAGTTTTCATCTGAGGGTGTTCTGTTCAATGAGATGGTTCCAGAAGGAGTGATAGTTATGGGGAATCCTACTTGGTCTGCTACAGTTCTCCACAAAGTAGAGGGTGCTGTGTTACACCTTGCCTCTTCCCTTGTTCTGTGGGGACATCAGGAAAGTGTGCTAGCATCAAAGTGCATTGGTTGGCTGTTCCCGTACATGACTGGCACAATAACACTATGTTGCTCTATGACTGGTTAATGTGGATAGTGTCACAATGGCCTCTAATGCTCCTTAGAGTTGGGTCTTTTTAAAGAATATCTCTGCTGAGATACCAGCTAGCTACCCTAGCTCCATACCAGTGTCGGTGATGCACGAGTGTGAGGTTGTGCTTCTCAGTGTTGATATGGTACCTAGAAACTTACTAGCATTTATAACACATACAAGTCATTGTTTAAAGAACAAGGTGGCTCACTTTAATCACCACAAAGGTTGGTCACTATTTAACATGACATTCTAAAAAAAAGTCATCACAGGATTCATTTTATAGTAATTTACAAGTAGATGGTATACATTTAGATATAGAGGTAGTTCACCTTTACAATATTCCACTAATACAGATTACCAATTTGAAGGCACAAAATTCTTTTTACAAAAAAAATTGTAAAAATGTCTTCCTGTTCTACAATGTGAATACATTTTTTAAAAAAGTTTTTACACCTTTCCATTCTCCAACATTCAAGTTGCATTCAGCATTGTTTTAGCTCTAGAATTAGTTGGCACAAATACCAGGACTTGAAGTCATTCTCCTCCTAACTCCATTGCTTTGAGTTTTAAGCCAGAGCTTAGAGAACAAAATATATTACACAGTGCTGGAAGGTGAATGAGGAAAAAAAGAGTTTTTAAATGTCCTTTTCTTTTAAAATTGTGATTTTATACATACTTACTTGAGAGCAAACTCTGTTAATTCAAAGGAACTTACTTCAAGTAAACACACACAGGATTGGGCTGCCATCCCAAATCTCAGTTTGACAGCTTTGCAAGTAAACACACACAGGATTGGGCTGCCAATCTCAGTTTGACAGCTTTAAAAACACTGGTGTTTAAAAGGTTAATGTCATGAATTGTATCTTAGGCCGTGGTCACACGGTCATTTTGATCGGGTTTCACCGCTGTTCCCTATCGCATTTAAAACTGATCAGACAGCCGCATCCGTCTCCTGCACTGAAGTGGGCTCACTCGCGCAATCCTCCCAGTTCCCTAGTGAGTTTTCCTACAACTGGAACATCAAGCACTTTCAGGATATTTGCGCTTTGAATCCACAATTTTGCTGATCTGGACAGCCATCTCTCGCAATGATCGTGATTAGGTCATCCAAATGCCTTTCTCGCGATTTTTTTTACAAGCTTCCATCGCTGTGCACATGAGCAATCCTGCGCTGAATAAATTCAATGTAGAAACATTCAAGCACACATATAGACTCCAGCGCTCAGTTGTACGTTGCCGGTTAATTTTGTTTAGTGTTTTTTGGGGGGGCGGGGACCTGCAAGAACAAGGGAGTATGGCGAGTCCCAGTGGGAGTGGTGATTCAGCCATGTGTATATGCGCATGCACAAAGCCATTAAAAAAAAACAAGCCGTGCTGCCCAAGCGGTGGCGCGGCTATCTGAACGGTGCCCGGAGCCTCATTGCACAATGCAAGTGGTCCAGGGAGGGATGTGTGGTCATCCCAACCCCCCAAAAATATTCCTGCTCAAATCTACAGCGGGAACAAATCATGGTAAGCTTGCCATGTGACCACACCCTTAGTAATGGGAGGAGGCCCTGAATGGCCCAGACTAGCCCAATCTCATAGGATCTTGGAAGCTAAGCAGGGTCGACCCTGGTTCATACTTGGAAGGGAAACCACACAAAAAATTCCAGGGTCACTGTGCAAAGGAAGGCAATGGTAAGCCACCTCTGTTAGTCTCTTGCCTTGAAAATCCTATGGGGTTGCCACAAGTTGGCTGCGACTTGACGGCATTTTACACACACACAATGGGAAGAGATTAATTACACAGTTTTGTTCTGAAAGGTTTATGAAATATCAGTGTTACTTCTGAATTGGAGAGATTTAGGATCAATACATGCGGATGCTACATAGGAGAATTTACCTTACAGTTTAGCTCATAGGCTGGGTGATCTCCTTTGGAACACTGCACTGCTAAATTACATTAGAAATTACTGCATAATTTAATACCACAGAAAAGTTAAAACAGTTTGTGAAATAATTATATTTGAATGGTCATCTCAGGAGGAATTCATACATAGGCTTATTTCTACAAAACAGTATTGTGGCTAAAGTTACTGTACATTTAGCAAAAATTCTGAAAGGACCAAAGGTAACCACTATATTTTAAAATTCACTTTTTCTGTCACGTTTCCAAGAACTTGAGTTACTTTATATACAGTATGTAAAAACAATTATATTTCTGCCCACTATACAGGTAAAAGATCCAAGAGAATGCCACAGTAAAAGGTTTTAATGATTGCATCAGCTAAATGCAAGTGCACTTCACAATTCAGTTGTAGGTTTTGATCATAATTCTGCTACAAATGCTAGTCCGTCGTAAAAGGTTAAATTCCATTTTTCGCTTCATTGTTATTTGTGGCCTGTTTGCGTTGAGCAATGAAAGGATACATACACTTGTCTGCTCCCAAGAATCGGTACATACACACAACGGCTTCAAAAGGCAGGATGCTACAAAGAGAGGGAAAAAGAAAGATTAAGAACACATGATGTACATTTGGTAATTGGTAACTGATAAAATCTACAGATGAGGCATTCATTTTACAAAGACAGACATCTAAAGGCCTGAACTAGTCTGAAGTTAATGAGAGTAGCAGAGGACAGCAACTCCTCTCTTCAAAAGGCATAGTCAGAAAAACAGCCAAAAGAAACAAGGTAGTGGTTGAGACAGACATTGCAATGTTTTTGTTTATTTGCTTTTGAAACCTCTGACCTTGTCCTCATGATCATCCCTTGAATAAGTAAACAAAACCCTGAAGTAACAAAGCAGACACAGAATCATTTAGGTTGAAAAACAACAAAATTTATAGGCTACTACATTTATAAAATGTAAGATGGAAGATTTGAAGAAGGTTTTAAACAATACTACAGTTTACACTCTCCGTTATATACAGTGCAGATGTATCACAGTGACTACATGTTGCATTTTTTGCTGGGTCCTCCCCAGATCCATTCATGCACTTGTGAGTTCCCCACCAGGAACTTAATTCTCAGGATGGAACATGGGTCCTGATTCAGATCAGAACTGTGGCATGTGGGAAGGAGCTTGAAGAAATGCCGATTTATATGGAAATGTAGCCTTATGCGGCTGCCCTAGAGGTCCACTGGTGGGCAGAAGCAAGTTCTGCCAATGCCGCAGGGTCTGTTTGGCCCAGACCCTTCAGTGGCAATGAGGAGAAGCGCCAGCGCCCCAAGTGCTTCCTTTTGCACTTCTGTCAGTGTGCAGCAGAAGACAAGGGGTGAGCCAAGGCCCCCTGTTGGAGCTGCTGAGCTGAGTGGCTCCGCAGCCCTGGCTTGTAGCACCTGAAGGCCACATTCACCATGGCTTGCTCCGGAGCCATTTCATCTTCCTGGTCTCTTCCTAGGTTTCAGCTTTCCTTTATACAGTCTTTTCCTGACCTGAAACAGCCCTGTTATTTGGCTCATGGGGATTGACATGTACTGAAAGAATACAGAAAGGTTTCCCAGTGGGAAGAACAAGACTCCCCCAGAGTAATTTCAGATTGGGAAAATAGTGTATATGCAAGCATTCTCTCCCAGTACTCAACTAGATGCAACAGTGTTCCTGTGGCGGACACAGGGACACCATCGTTTTATGCCAGACAGCACCCTAGCTGAGCAGATACCCAAGCAGGCTTCCCCTAGCTGAGAAGGCTTGGAAACAGTGTTGAGGGAGGGAAGACAGGAGCCCCAGCAGCAGTAAAGGACAGTGCTTGCCAGATGATAGAGATGCCTCTGTCTCCTTTCTCATTGTCCAGCTTATAATACTGGCTTATTTTACGGGGCTGCTATAGGGATGACAGGATAATGTGAACAAAGTGCTTTTAACACTGACAGTGCTATAGAAAGGCTGAGTATTATTAATGATGCAGCCTACGTCACACTCCTTAAAAAAGAAACAGGAGAGTGCAACACACAATTTCTGTTCATACACAATGTTTACGCCAGAAGAATGCTCCTACTGTGATAAAACGATGCTCAAGACAGATCTTACAGCACCCCTGTTTGTCCAAGATCAGTGTGAACAACGTTTCTTCTTGCACTCAGGAACTTCATCCCTCACTCTTCCCCTGGTGCACACAGCATGACTGATAACTTCCAGGTTTACCAAAGGATTAAACCAAGGGTTGCCAACTCCAATTGGGAAGATTCCTGGAAATTTGGGGTTAGGGTCTAAAGAGGTGAGGGAGTCTGCCCTTTGAAGCTGTCACTTCTTCCAGGGGAACTGATCTCTGTAGTTAAGGCCACACCTTGAGAATGGTATTCTAAACCAAGTTGCCTGCACTGTGATGTTATGGAATTTGACTGGAGGCTTTCAAAACTAGGAAGCTCTATGTGCAAGGAGAGGAACTCAGAGGAGGCAGGAAGGAGAGCATGATCATGAGAACATGCTGTGTTCATGCCAGTCACGGACAAACAGGTTTGTTGTGACATATGAATGCAGCCACTACCTTTAAAGAGGCTCCTCGAGGTTAATTTTTCCTTTCCTAAAAATATCAGTGATTGTGGATACTTTTTATCTGTCACTTTTCTCTGCAGAAAGTATAGAGATTAGAATAGCATTTAGTTCTTAGATCTGAGAGATAGAGAAGGAAAAAGCATGTTCTGCCGCAGAGAAAAGCTAGTGGCGTGGTTGGATGTAATACCTCCCATGAATAAAAGAAGGAATTCATGCATTGGCCCTAGATACAGAATCTTATGCTACAAAGTCTGCCAGTCTATTATTCTCTGATAATTATGGGTTGTACCCTATGACTCTGTGTCTCTAATGGAAGAGCTTCTTGCCATGGTAGAAAACTCCACACACTAGAGGAATGTTCCAGTGTTAATGTAACCAGGTTCATTGGATACAACCCACACATTTTAGGCCAAATCAGCATTTCCAGAATAATCACCTTTTCATGAAAGTGACCATGTACATCAAGCGAGGTGTACAAATCATAGGCTGGTCAGTAAGTATAGCTCTCATAGCTTGCTTTACACAGTAGTCTGGTTTCAAAGGTGGAAGAAATGGCTCAATTTCTTTTCTGAAAAAGAAACAAAACCTAATTTTAGAAATAAGCTCACAGACCCAAAGCACATGATTCACATGAAATGATGTTGATTTTTAAAGCCCTTTGATTTAAAAGGGGAAGAAGACTGAGGAATTTTACCTCACCTTTTAAAACCAGTGGCACTCAAGAAGTGCTTAATTGACTTGTGGTGCACCCTTAAAATATCCCAACATTGGAAAATTCACTCTAGATCTGTAGATGCACCTAATGACAGTCAGACAGTGAAGTTTATGCTGTATCAAAAAGGTAACTTAAAATTGTAAATTGTGTTTGCACATTACATGAGAAAAATTATAGGCATCTTTAAGTATGCTTATAAAATAGAAATCTTGTACTGCTACAGACTGTAACTGCAGGTTTTAGTGGCATTTAACATGCCTGCATTTCTCTCTCTTTCCCCTAATTAAGAGCAAAGATGGAGAAAAATCAAGCTAGCCTTCTTACCTGATTCTGCAGCCTCTGAACATTCCAGTGTCTACAAGGTAAGGGCACACCAGGGTTGTTTTAATACCATCCTTTTCAGCTGCCTTCAGTTCATGGCTTAGAGATTCATGAAAACCCACGGCTCCAAATTTACTGGCACAATAATCCTAGATTGTTAAGAAAGAATGCAAGCGTGAGAATGTATAACAAGAAAGAAGGGAACATATTTGAAACAATCCTTTTATGTTCCTAGATCCAAATGGAAAATGTTATAACAAAGAACAAACATGGTTTTGATGTGGTTTTGTGCTGAAATGTCTATATTTCAAGCAGCAACACACATACAAAGAAAGATTGCGTCTATGGCAAAGTCATCTGGCTGAACTGACAAAACTGTCTCGAGACAAATACCGGAGACTCCTGCCTCAAGGAGTTTTGACAAAACATAATGTATGAAACTAAGGGGGGGAAAGAAAAACCATTAATCTTACAGTACAATCCATGCATGTTTACTCTGAAATAAGCCCCATTTAATTTAATGGGGCTTACTCCCTAAGTGCTCCAAGGACTGCAGCGGTTCTTTAGAACATTATACTTGGGGCCTTTAAACAAATAATTGCATTACATCCTTTGGTTGTGATACCTCTTGCCATCTACAATCTTGCCTCTAAAGGAATATAGTGTAACAAAATAAGAAATGACAGCTGCTATAGGTTAATGTCCCAGGAGGGTAAGGCATACTGAAGTGCGAGTTCGCTTTCTTTCTGTTACCAAACGTATCACATACCAAGCGTGTATGGAAGGAGAAGAGAGAGAGGGCAGGCAGGTGATACAGGCAGACAAGAGGAAAGGTCTGGACAAGTTTGCCAACAGACTACCTTAAGATAGGGAAGTTTATCTCAACTGCCCACTTCTGGATCCTCACAAATGCCTTCTGACAAATCTAAATTTCCAGCAGCCAGGCTCACGTGGTCTAAACAAATTCTTGTTTAGCACATCTAGTTTGCTTGCCCACCAAACGATTTTGTCCTGCTTGAGCACAATTGGCTGTTATGTAACCCAAATGTTGACTTATGAATTATTGTTGTGGCAAGAATAATAAGGGAGGAACAAAAACAGGGCTGCTAAACAGTGCCTTCATAAAACACCAGCAGGAAAGAGAAGTGACATAAAACTTCAGTTTCTAGATATTAAGTACACAAGTACTGTAGATGAATAACTGATCCTTGTAGACACCTGGATCTGATCCTTCAAACATTTCATTTCCGTCGGCCACACAGCATTGGGGCAAAGTCTAGAAACAGTAGACTAGAAGATACAAAAATTGGCTACCCTATACCATTTTGATTATACAAGATTATCTCGTTCCACAATACATCCATGCCTCTCATATTTTTTCCTTCTGAATTCTGTAAACTAAAAATGTCTTACTGTGATACTGGCAGTGCAATTCTGTGATTTTGATGGACTTAGACAGGAGTAGTTTAAGAACCAACAGGATTGTCCTTGTTAGTTCTTAAACTACTATACCTCCAACAGTGCCATCCAAAGAACACTTTCCCAGAAGCAAGCTCCACTAACTAGGCTTGAGTAGAATTCTGAGTAGACTTGCTTAGGATTGCTCTCTAAATGTACTTTGCAGTTGATGCAGGCATGGGAGAAGAGACAGCATGCTGGAATTGCTCAGATCCCCACTCCTATCATTCTACAGAGTATTTCAGAATGAGCTGCATATTATCCAAACTCCCCTGCAATTATAGTTTCATAGAAAGCAAGCTTAAAAACCATGAGAAATGGCTAGGTTATGTATTACAGTACTTAATTAATTGGCACATTACATTTTCAAAAGAAGCTGGATTAGTCACTCTTGAGCTGTGGATGCCTAAAAATCCCTCTGCCTTCCCTTCAGGGGCTTTAAGCATTCAGTTGTACAGCAAATCTGACAACAGCACGAAGGGCTTTGATGCAAATGATCAGTTTTAAGAAGTTGAACATACCTCCACTCCTGCAGTACTGAACAGGCCAAGGGAGCTGGCAACCGTCACAATATGCCCGTGATTCAACTCCAGCATTTTCGGAAGGAACGCTTTAGCGGTCTACAAGAGTAAAAAAAGAAGAATATGTTACTTCTGAAGTCTTAATTGTCCTTTGGTTTACTTCTCTATTGGCCTTTGGCCAAAATGCAATTTTGCAGAGGATTTTGTACAGCTTAATTTTCCCCGGAGTGAATTGCAGCAAACAAAGCAGCAGTACATTCAAACAAGTCTGATAAAAGCAGACAGGATTATACCAGAAGTCAAAAGTGCCTGTAAAACATGTCTGGTCTATCATTCTCCAGGACTCTAATTGCCAGAATAACTTAACCTTAAAAAGGCAGTTACTACAGAGGTCCTAGATTTGTTTAATTTTACCTCAGAGTACAACAACTAACAGAGTGGTTTCAGTGCAAATATTCTATTTAAATACTGCAACAAGAAACAAAGGGTGTGTTTTGATTCATCTGATTTTTGCTACAGTTGGCTGAGATAACCAATTTTGATTCAGTATTGTAGTCAAACCAGATGCATGTTTTTCTGCAGCTCCCAGCAGTTTCCCCAAATTAATTATCAGGCTGCTTAGGTCCATCCTGGATCAGCTCAGAGGGGGATGGGGATTTAAGCTGTGCTGCTTTCCCAA